>NW_027362990.1:3000000-3167836 GCF_046119375.1 Phyllobates terribilis
ACACAGGGTGTATGAGCCCAACAGTCCGGACACGGGGCGGCCACAGTCCAGACATAGGGTGGGCGGGCTCCACAGTCCAGGCTCGGGGCTAAACCCGGGGAAGACGGCCCCACATTTCAGACCCGGGGCGGGGGGCCACACAGTCCAGGCTCGGGGCGGATGGGCCCCACAGTCCAGGCTCGGGGCGGATGGGCCCCACAGTTTTGGCTCGGAGTGAACGGGCCCCACAATCCACGCTCTGGCCCCACAGTCCACGCTCGAGGCAGACGGGCCCCACAGTCCACGCTTGGAGCGGACGGACCCCACAGTCCAGACTCTGGACGGACGGGCCCCACAGTCCAGGCTCGGGGCGGGCGGGCCCCACAGTCCGTACGCGGGGCTAGTCCCGGGGCAGGCGGCCCCACAGTCCGGACACGGGGCGGATGGGCCCCACAGTTCTGACACGGGGCGGGCATACCCCACAGTCCTGACCTGGGGCTAGAGCCGGGGCAGGCGGCCCCACAGTCCGGACACGGGGTGGACGGGCCCCACAGTCTGGACACGGGGTGGCCATAGTACGGACATAGGGCGGGCGGGCCCCACAGTCAGGACACGGGGCGGGCGGGCCCCACAGTCCAGACACTGAGCTAATCCCGGGGCAGGCGGCTTCACAGTCCAGACCTGGGGCTAAACCCAGGGCAGACGGCCCACAGTCCGGACACTGGGTGGACGGGCCCCACAGTCAGGACACGGGGTGGGCGGGCCCGGGCGGGCCCGCCCATAGTTAGGACACGGTGCTAGTCCTGGGGCAGGCGGCCCAACAGTCCAGACCTGCGGCTAGACCCGGGGCTGGCGGCCGCAAAGTCCGGACACGGGTCGGACGGGCCCCACAGTCCTGACACGGAGCGGGCATGCCCCACAGTCCAGAGTTGGGGCTAGACCCAGGGCAGGCAGCCCCACAGTCCGGACATGGGGTGGACGGGCCCCACAGTACGGACACGAGGCGGCCACAGTCCGGACATAGGGCGGGCGGTCACCACAGTCCAGGCTCGGAGCTAGACCCGGGGGCAACCGGCCCCACAGTCCAGGCTCGGGGCGGACGGGCCCCACAGTCAGGACACAGTGTGGGCGGGCCCATAGTTAGGACACGGGGCGGGACCCACAGTCCGGGGACAGGGCTTGTCCCGGGGCAGGCGGCCCCACAGTCCGGACACGGGGCGGACGGGCCCCACAGTCCTGACACGGGGTGGGCATGCCCCACAGTCCAGACCTGGGGCTAGACCCGGGGCAGGCAGCCCCACAGTCCAGACACGGGGCGGCCACAGTACGGACATAGGGCGGGCGGGCCCCACAGTCTAGGCTCGGGGCTAGACCCGGGGGCAGCCGGCCCCACAGTCCAGACCCTGGGCGGACGGGGGGCCCCACAGTCCAGGCTCGGGGCGGACAGGCCCCACAGTCCACGCTCGGGCCCCACAGTCCAATCTCGGGGTGGACGGGCCCCACAGTCCAGGCTCGGGGCGGATGGTCCCCACAGTCCAGGCTCGGGGCGGACGGGCCCCCCTTTCCTGCTCGGGTTGGGCGTGCCCCACAGTCCAGGCTCGGGGCGCGCGTGCCCCACAGTCCGGACACGGGGCCATAGTTAGGACAAGGGGCAAATTAAAATTGGAAGTCTGGGACCTTGTGGAGTGTCAATGACTGCCTTCTGGACATCTGTCAAGTCAACAGTCTTCCCCATGATTGCGGAGCCTACTGAAACAGACTAATGGACTTTTTAAATGCTTAGGAAGCCTTTGCAGGTGTTTTTTGTTAATTATTTAAGTTTACTGAGATAATGACTGTTGTGTTTTCATTGGCTGTAAGCCATAATCATCAACATTAACAGAAATAAACACGTGAAATAGATCACTCTGTGTGTAATGACTCTATATAATATAGGAGTTTTACTTTTTGTATTGAGGAACTGAAATAAAGTAACTTTTTGATGATCTTGTAGTTTTGTGAGATGCACCTGTACATAGAGCAGGTCACATATAACTCCAGCCCAAGTGGCATCACCAGTGTTTTGGGGGTCGGTCTCTGTGATGGGGGCACTTATATTGTATTGGTCCTATAAAACACACGACCTGAAAGACTGATGGAAAATGGCTAAATAGGTGTCACAGGGTGCAATAAGTAGCCATGGGCCCCAAGACAAAACTAGGGCCTCACTCAGAAATGAACACAATAGCCCATTTACCAAGGCTGGCTATAGGTAGTAAAGCAGATACTTGGAGGGATTTGTGGCAAATTTTCCACCTATTTATTAGAACGAAGAAAATAGTGTTACAGGGTCAGGATAGGGTTAAAAATCTTGTGAGTTTATTTGTAGTAAAAAATATATAAAAACATCACCATAGGTCACGATCCTAACCAGAATAATGTTTAACCGCAAATGCGTTTCCGACTTGCATCTATAGTTATTGCAATAGGATAGGACAGATACACAATTCCAGTTAAAGGGAATCTGTCAGAAGGTTTTGCTACGTAATCCGAGATCAGCATGATGTAGGGGCAGAGAGCCTGATTCCAGCGATGTATCACTTACTAGACTGCTTGGTGCAGTTTTGATAGAATCCCTGCTTTCTCTGTTGTAAATGAAGCAGTGCTCAGAATGTTAAGCCCTGTGTAACCCCGCCCACGCTGGCAGATTCCTGTGTACAAACTGCAAATCAGTGGTGAGGGCGGGGTTACACAGATGAGCCTGACTGGCCTGTACCTGAGACCTAGTCAGGCAGTGATCATCTCCTGTTGATAAAACATGGATTGTATTGAAACTACAACACACAGCCTAATAAGTGACACATCCCTGGAATCAGGATATCTTGCTCTACATCATGCTGCTCTCAGATTAAGTAGCAAAAATCTGCTGACAGATTCCCTTTAATAAAGTACATGTCCTGTTTTGTATCTCCCAGAGCAATGTCATCAGTGTCGCTCACCACCAATGCAGATGTGAGTGGTGCCGGACAACCTCTTTATGTCAAATAATTACCTGCAGAGCTGGCATCCATCTGAGGAGATGTACACAGATCTGCCTGACAGGTGGGTGGAGATGAATTGGTTGATATATCCCACTCTTAGTCCACTTGGCTAAAAAGATGATTTACATCCAGGGAAGAGGGACAGAGGGGCAGGAACACAAGAAAAGCAACGTCGTATTCAGAACAGGGGCATTTACACCAGGTACAAAATTACATCGTTATGGAAAGTGACAGGTTCTCTTTAAAGGGAATTCAGAAGACTGAGAACACCTACAACACCTGAAATGGATGACCCACATCTCTGGTTTACTCTATTATGACCGGCTATTAATGGAAAATGTATGGAAATGGGACCAGTCGTGTGCAGGGTCCTCACATACAAAGGTTGAAAAAAAGATGATGGGGCTGGTATCTACTATAGACAAGTTGTGGGGCTGCACATCAACTAATCCATAAACCTCCTGCAATCCGCAGCAAACCAAAGACAAGTGCGAAGCATCATGCTCCGTGTGCATTACCTAATTCCCTATTAGTTATTAATTTGTGGGGATCATTTGGGACATTAATTTGACTGCTGGTTCTATTAGCTCAATAGGTCCACAGGAATCCTTGATTAGTTTAGGAATGGGCATCCACTATGGTTACTGGACACATGAAGTCCCCCACAACCACGATACCCATACACAATAGATACAAGGTAGAAAGTCTTGCCCTGTTGAACACTACACCTGACTTGAGGCCACCACATCTTGGTTGTCCAATGTTCTTGCTTCTCTAGGACTCTTCTCAGATATTCATTATACCAGCTCCCCAGAATACCAAAGCTAGGGTGGATGACCGCGAGTCCTGGTGGTGGTCATAACTGCGGCCACCCAGGGGCAATACTCCATAACAACAATCCCCTGAGGTGGTGTAGGATGTAAGGACCTATTCACACTACATTCAGCGCTGCATTCAGGTCTTTACACAAGGCTTACAACTGAATCCCTGAAATTCAGGATTGTGCTGTCTGAAATGAGACATCTGAAAGCAGAGCAAATGGAGCCTAAAGATTCATACTTTAGGCTCGGTTTGCCTTTGTTCAAATCAAAGGAAAAAATCCCCATCTCTACATGTCTGACAGCCATTCTATTCCAGCGTCAGCTGAATTCCAACCACAGTCCACCTCATTCTACTTAATGTGCTTCTGATTAGGTGATCACCTGAACCAAATCTTATGTAATGAGGGAAAGGATAAAAAACACTGCTGTGGTCTTCACAATCCTCTTGCAATAGGACAAGCTGGATGGCAAAACAAGTGCTAGGAAGAGCCCAAAAGTAATTTGAATGAAAAACTAACTTTTAACCATGCCAAAGGAGTTGAAAAGAAAAGTCTTGAGTGAGGAAAAGAAGGGCTCAATTCTGGCTTCTCTAGCAGAGGGATACAGTGAGCGTCATGTTGCCTCCATCCTTAAAATTTCAAAGACGGCAGTCCATTACAACAAGGTCAAGCAGCAGACATTGGGGACAACAAAGCTACAGACCGGCAGAGGGCGAAAGCGACTCTCCACTGACCGGGATGACCGTCATCTTATTCCAATGTCACTCAGCAACCGCAGGATGACATCAAGTGACCTACAGAAGGAATGGCAAATGGCAGCTGAGGTGAAGTGCACGGCAAGAACAGTTCATAACTGGCTCCTAGAGACCTCAAGTCATGTAAAGCTAGAAAAAAGCCTTTCATCAATGAGAAGCAAAGGAGAGCCAGGCTGAAGTTTGCCAAAGACCATAAGGATTGGACCATAGAGGACTGGAGTAAGGTAATCTTCTCTGATGAGTCTAATTTTCAGCTTTGCCCAACACCTGGTCGTCTAATGGTTAGACGGAGACCTGGAGAGGCATACAAGCCACAGTGTCTTGCACCACTGTGAAATTTGGTGGAGGATCGGTGATGATCTGGGGATGCTTCAGCAAGGCTGGAATTGGGCAGGTTAATCTTTACGAAGGACGTATGAATCAAGCCGCATACAAGGTTATTCTTGAAAAACCACTTGCTTCCTTCTGCTCAGGCAATGTTCCCCAACTCTGAGGACTGGTTTTTCCAGCAGGACAATGCCCCATGCCACACAGCTAGGTCAATCAATGTGTGGATGAAGGAGCACCACATCAAGACCCTGTCATGGCCAGCCCAATCTCCAGACCTGAACCCCATTGAAAACCTCTGGAATGTAATCAAGAGGAAGATGGATAGTCACAAGCCGTCAAACAAAGAAGAACTGCTTACATTTTTGTGCCAGGAGTGGCATAAGGTCACCCAAAAGCAGTGTGAAAGACTGGTGGAAAGCAGCCAAGACGCATGAAAGCTGGGATTAAAAATCATGATTATTCCACCAAATATTGATTTCTGAACTCTTCCTGAGTTAAAACATGAGTATTGTTGTTTCTAAATGAATAAGAACTTGTTTTCTTTGCAGTATTTGAGGTCTGACAGCACTGGTTCTCTGGTTCTGTGTTTCTTTTTTATTATTTTGACGATTTCTCATTTGCTGCAAATAAATACAAAATGTTTAGCTTTGAATTTCGGAGACAAGTTGTCAGTAGTTTATAGAATAAAACAACAATGTACATTTTACTCAAAAATAGACCTATAAAGAGAAAATCAGAGAAAATGAAAATGAGCTGTGTATATATAGATATATATAGATATATACACACACACATTATATACATACACACATTATATTATATACACACACACATATATATGTGGCGCCCCTGAGGGTTCGGTCACCACAGAGGTACTGCATCTCACCCAGAGCTGTGGTATCTCACTCTCAGGTAAGGAAGGAGTACAGCTCAGGACCCCAACACCTGCATTCATTACACCACACTTCAGAGGGCGGGGCGAGATTGCTCCTACGGGAGAGCACAGTCCCTGGTCCCTGGCTGGAGTGGGGGGAACCTAGTAAAGGGGTGTGGGTGGAGGACGTAGTTAAGGGGAGCACATAGAAGGAAGATATAAAAAGAGAAACCATCTTAGAAAGACAGATTAGTCTGAGGAGGAAAGTGCCAGGAGCAGAGGCTCTGTAGGAGCTCTTTTCCAGAGGCGGGCCTAGCCAGTGAGGCCCAAGGCTGAGAGGAAGAAGAGAAGGAGAGGAGAGGGAGCAGGAAGGCTCCAGGAACCAGAAGAAAGGATCCCAGGGGTTCAGGCAGTGCGAGAGGCCACCCGTACGCCCGAATCTGCCGGGAGGTGGAGGGGTCAGGCTGCATACAGGGAACTGGTCCCTCAACTAGTAGAAGATTGCACGTCTTAGCTAGAAACCGGAGGCTGCAGTATTTCATGTCCAGTAGCCAACATTCCATACCAGTCTCACCAGGAAGGTAGCTATATAGGACCCAGGGGACGGAACAGACGTCGCCCGCCAAGGCCCGCAGGTACTGGACTGGGACACTTGGTATGAGGTTCAGGGAGACAGCCAGAGAGAGGACACAGAAGGGGGTCCTGCTATGTACTCCGGAGTTACCTGGGGGTGGACTGAACCCCTCACTGAGTAAATGCAGCACGGCACGGGAAGTTACCTTGACGTCTGTAACTTGGACTGCAATAACCGTGAGTAAAGATCCAGAGCACTGCACCACCTTGTCTGTGTTTCTTGCAGCGCCATCACTCCCTGCACTACAACGCCCAGCGCAACCTACAACAACATCTACACTGCCCTGGAGCTATCTCTTCCTGTGGAGAGCCACACCATCCCTGCTGCAGTAACATCAGCTTCAGAGGACGGCTCCACAGCAGCCGCTCCCTTTAGCCGCATTCCACAGGTGGCGTCACAAATTTTAACATAAACTATAAAAATCCCCTGTAAATATATCCCCTTTTATTGACCGCCCTGGATCACGAACCGGGTCACCGCCACTGTGACATCCCCCAGCATCTACCGGCCCGGCACCGGGTACCCCACGGCCCAGCGGGCGCGTCATATATATCGGCAGAACATCCCTCTCAAAGTCTGCACCGCTCTCGCTCACTAACTCAAGCAACCTGCACCGCCTCGCACCCCGCTAGCTCACGCACACAGCACCCCCTTGCATCCCTCTATCCCACACACCCTGCACATCCATGCACACTTATCAACTGTGCGAAGTTCACTGGTAAAATACTGGAGGGGAAATATGTGTCAATCAGGATGTTACCATCAGTGATATGAACCCGGAAAAATGCTCCAGCATACTAAGTGCTGAGAGGGGTTAATCGACCATGCTAAGGGCTGGGTTTAGTGAACAGCTAAAGAGTGGGTTGTTCACCATATCTCCACCCCAGGGTATGGGCCAGAAGGTAAATAAGAAGCTTTTGGACTCATTCAGTGTTTGGTGTGTCTGGAGATGAGAGCACCAGAGCTGTGCTCATGTTAAAAAGAACTGAACCTATTTTTGTTTTCCATTGAGCCAGAAGGGCCGTGTTTGTTTTCCTAATTTTGGACTGGTTTATGCAGTACAATTTTAATAAATCAGTTGAAAACTTAAACAGAAAATGTTCCTGTATCTACCTCTAAGAAGCTGAGTGAGTCGACCTACTATACCACACACCCTGCACCCCTTTATCCCACACCCCTTACTACTCAGATGTGTTTTCTTCCATTTGGACAAGAAGCTGATTAGTGCGCCCCAGCAACCTGCCACCCTAGGCACCCGCCCTCCAGTGCCTAGCGGCTAATACTGCCCTGCTCAGGAATAAAAACAAACTCAAATCTGTCTTGGACAAAACAAGATAGACTGCCAGAACAGTGAGGTGTCAGGTTACACCTGCATTTATACTGCAAGGAGAGGGAAGGGAGAGGAGGGGGCAGAGACAAAAAGACACAGGCGGATGGAGCCACAGCTTATAGGTAATGTATTTCTCTTTGATGGATTTACAGCCGCAGCACAGTAATGCTGTATAATGTCCACATTGCTTCTGTTGCTACTGTCTTTGTGCTTAGAGCAAGAGCAGCAAGAATCCATCATGTCCGTGTACGGTATAGACATCATAGTAGCTAATCTCCACCCACTAGCTCAGAGACGACTGAAAATCAGAGATAGAGCCTGCAGAGGGGAAACTGATGAAAACACACGATTCAAGTCATATAATAACCAGAAATTGTGACAGCCTGTTCTGACTAGTCACCTGAAAGGACAGGTACCCTTTAAAAGGAATCTGTCAGAAGGATTACACGCCTCAAACTATTTATATGCACATGTAACTCTTGCAAATACAAGTACCGTCATTCCTTTTGCTAGAGTCTATTCCTCCGTTACAGAGAAAGCTTCATTTGAATGGATAAGCAAACGAGGCTGAAGTACTTTGGGTGTGTGGAAGCACTTCCAATGCCTCTGCTCTTCCCAGCTGTATTTCCCACCTATTGATGCCTTTTGCTTAACTGTCTCCTCCTTTTGGATTCTGGTCGATCAGATGCCCCTGCAGAGCAGACCCTGGTACATGTGAGTAATTGGTAAAGAGATTATGTGGCGCCCCTGAGGGTTCAGTCGCCACAGAGGTACCTCACCCAGAGGTGTGGTATCCCCTTCTCTCAGGTAAGGAGGGAGTGCTGCCCGGAACCCCAAAACCTGCATCCAACACTACACTACTCCAGGCCGGCTGGAAGGGCAAGATGCAATGTGTTTTCCTGCTGAGCCCTGTCCCTGGCTGGAGTGGGGGGAACCTAAAGGTAGGGGAAACCAGTAGTGGGTGTGGGTGGAGGAAGTAGTTAGAGTGAGCACTTTGACAGTAGGTATATAAAGGGAAGCCATCTTAGGGTGGCAGTGGAGTAAGAGGAGTGAGTGAGTGAGGACAGTCTGGGAGCAGAGGCTCTTTAGGAGCTCTGCTCCACAAGTAGGGCCCAGTCCTAGAGGCCCAGGTGGGGAGCAGGGGAGAAGGCTCCGTTCTAAGGAAGGGATCCCAGGGGGTACGGCGAGTGCAGGACGGCACCCGTACGCCCCGAATCTGCCAGAAGACAGAGGGATCGTAGGCCGCAAGAAGAGGACCGGTCCCTGGTCCAGCCGTGTTACTCTAAGTCTCGGCTGGGAAAACCGGAGGCTTCTGGCTTATATAGTCAGTTGCCGAAGCCTCATTCTAATCCCCGTGAGGGTCAAGCAGGTCCGGGAACTCCGACGAGACAGGAGGGACTTCAGAGCACCCGAGCGGGATTGAGAGTGGGAAGCGCAGGGCAGGAGGGAGAAAGACCCAGCGTGAAGATGGTCTAGCTAGGAACACAAGAAAGTGGGGTTCTGTCAGGTACTACTAATCTGCCTGAGGAAGTGCTGAACCCCTGCCTGGTGAATGCAGCGCGACGTGGGAGGCTGACACCTGTACAGTGCACGAGTGGAACTGTCATAAGAACTGTGAGTAAAGACTCGGATGACAGCACCGCACTGCCTCCGTCCATTCCTTTCATCTGCGCCATCTTTCCCTCCCTGCACTACAACGCCCAGCGCAACTTACACTACCTACACTGCCCTGGAGCTAGCTCTACCTGTGGAGAGCCACACCATCCCTGCTGCCGTAACACCAGCTCCAGAGGCCTGCTCCGCAGCGGCGGCACCCTTTTGCCGCGTTCCACGAACTTTCCAAATCCCCTATATATTTCCCCTTTTTGCTGACCGCCCTGGGTCACAGACACATCCAAGTATTTAATATCTATTGGAAATAAAGAGGTTTCCCCTTATTGATATCAGATAAAACAAATGACCAACCACAATCCACTCTACCAAGACCAATATTACCAGATAGAAGGCAGAAATACCACCACACCGTGACCAGATCACATATTACCACCACATAGTGCCCAAATAATGCCACATACAAGGCACAAATACCGCCACACCATGACCAAAGCACATAATACCACCACATAGTGATCAAATGCTACCAGATACAAGGTATAAATACTGACACACCATGAGACCACATATTACCACCACATAATGACCGAATAATACCACATACAAGGGACAAATATCGTCATGTCATGACCAAAGCACATAATGCCACCACATACTGACAAATAATACTAACATAATAAAAATGTAAAAAAGCTCTGTATATTGGGTCAGTGTACAGGTTATACAGTGATCACCAGTGACATTATACACAGGAGCTCTGTATATAGTGTACAGGTTATACAGTCATCACCAGTGACATTATAGTCAGGAGCTCTGTATATAGTGTCAGTGTACAGGTAATGCAATGATCACCATTGATATTATACACAGAAGCTCTGTATATAGTGTCAGTGTACAGGTAATGCAATGATCACCATTGCTATTATACACAGGAGCTCTGTATATAGTGTCAGTGTGCGTGTATAGGTAATACACATACTCACAAGTTCTTTATCTGCCGCAGACCGATATATCACATCTTCTATACAGGACTTATCTCTGCAGAAAATAACATAGTTAGTTATAACTGATCACTTCCAGAGCCCAATCCACACTTTTCCCAAGATTTCTACACTGCATGAAATGACAAAAAAGGAAACATAGAACTGCACTACACAGTAACAGTGCTCCAGTGTCATTCTGTGCCTGCTCATCTGTCAGCAGACATATTTGGCTGATGGCAAAGATGTAGCAGAGCTGAAGACAGAAGACCTATGGATTCCGTTGGGAGTGAGGATTTTTCTTTATTAAAGATGGAGTCCCTAAATGTGTTTAATTTTTAATAATAAAAAAAAAAAATTCTGTCTTTTTTTTTTCTGTTTACTAGAAATTGATGGTGGCTATGACTAATTTGGCGTGAAACCATGAATCTCTGGCTTAGAACCAGCTGATAATACAAAGCTGGCCTGGTACTAACCCTATTATTACCCAGGGTGCCACTCACCACCAGGGCAGCTGGAAGAGCCGGGTAAAGCACCTGGAAATGGTGCCATGATGAATGCGCCATTTTCAGAGGTGGCTGTGGGCTGCGATTTTCAGCGTGGGGGGCCAAGAACGCTTGCTCCTTACCAAGCTGTGAATCCCAGCCCCCAGCTGTCTTGTTTTATCTGGCTGGCGATCAACATATGGCGGGAAAAAAAAAAAGTTAAGTTTAAAACAAATATTCGGCTTCTCTGTCTTTTGGTCGCCAGCCAAGGTAAAGCCAGGCAGCTGGGGGTGGCAGTACGTAGCTGTCTGCTTTATCTGCCTGGTTTTACCTTGGCTGGCGATCAAAAGTCAGGAAAGCCCAATGTTTTTTTTTAAGTATTTAAAAAAATAATTAAAAAAAAAATGCGTGGGCTCCCGCCATATTTTGATCGGGGAGGCTGGGGGCTGGGATTCTCAGCATGGTAAGGCCCAAGCATACTGGGCCCCCCACGCTGAAAACGACAGCCCGCAGCCACCCCTGGAATTGGCACATTCATTGTAGCGCCATTTCCAGGCACTTTATCCGGCTCTTCCAATGGTCCTGGTGGGGGGTGGCACGCTGGGTAATAATGGGGTTAGTACCAGCTTTGTATTATCAGCTGGCACTAAGCCTGAAATTCATGGCGTCACGCCAAACTAGACATGGCCACCATGAATTTCTAGTAAACAGAAAAAAAGAAAAACACAACACAGAATTTTTTTTTTAATAAAAATAAAACACAAAACACATGTAGGGACTCCATCTTTAATAAAAAACAAAATCCTCGCTCTGACGTAATCTACGGATCTTCTGTCTCCAGCTCTGCTACATCTTTGCCATCAGACAAATACCCCTGCTGACAGAGATGAGCAGGCACAGAATGACACTAGAACCCAGTTGTCAGAGAAGTGCTCAGCTGGCCTCCAGCCGCCGACCATGTTTTCCTGTACGTTGCAAATAATGCATACTTTCAAACGCATGCCTATTTTTGCAATGCAAGTCTACGGTACATTGCGTCTGCGCTGATTTACAACGGATGCGTTGTAACGCACAGCATAAACGCAATGTTAACCCAGCCTAACAGCAGCGAGAAGGGGAGACGGAGCCCTGGAGACCGCCTAGTCAGTCTACTGGTGGTACTATCATGCCCATTGCCCAGTATGTACTGCCAGCCTCTGTGGTACTAGCATTCAAGCTCACATGGCATGTCCTGCCAGCCAGCCACTGGTGTTAGTACTAGCATGATAGTACCACACCACCAGTGGCTGGGCAATGGGCATGCATGATGGTACCACCAGTGGCTGGCAGGACATGCTGGGCATGATTCATGCCTTGTATGTCTTGCCAGCCTCTGTGGTACTATCATGCCCAACCGGCATATCCTGCCAGCCAGCCACTGGTGGTAGTAGTACTAGCATGATAGTACCACAAAGAGCCGGCTCCAGGTTTTTCTGGGCCTCGGGCGAAAGAGTCTCAGTGGGCCCCTTTTAACACATACCACGATTCATGATGCCCATTGCCCAGTAGTATTTACTGCCAGCCTCGGCCAGGGGTCCTCCCAGTCACCTCTCCCCCCTATCCCTTCCTCCCCTCCCGGCCCCTGCTTTTCATACTCACGCGTGGAGATGAGCTGCAGGCCTGCAGCCGCTGCCTGGAGCGATGCCGTGTCCGTACTCCACAGCGCGCACAGGAAGCAGTCCCAGGGCGATAACGTCATCACCCTGAGACTGACCTCCTGCGCACGCACTGGCAGTGTCGCGCTGCGCAGAGGAGGCAGAGGGGCACTGCGGCAGCAGGCAGAGCAGGGAGACCGTTCTGCCTGCTTTGCTGCTGCAGAGGGCCCATCACTAATCATATCGGCAGTGCTGCGAACCGGGGGGGCCCTCTGTTCTCTGTACAGGGCCCAGGGGGTGTAGAGGGGCGGGGCTTGGGGGAGTGGCCATCGCGGCCCACCGGGGGTTTTCCCGATCCTCCGGTGGGCCAGTCCCCCCTGCAGAGGGGCATATGTATATATGCAGGTCGGCCACATCACAGTGGTGCAGAAACATCCACACTGCACCCTGTATACTTGTGTACTGCTGTCTGCTGAAGTGGTAGGAGCCGCCTGAATGCATCTTCTTCCTGCCGGAGAGGAGCTTGTGGGCCTGTGCGGTGAGGAGGTGGACGCTGCTTACCTCCTGATAAGTATATGGCACTCCATATATCTCTGCACATAGTATACCACTCTAGTATATAGCAGAAAGGAAACATCGACCAAAAGAGTCCAGGCATGTGGGTGATGCAAAGAATTATTTTATTGATAACCAGGTGGAAGAGGAGGAAATGCAAAAAAGGGGGGAAAATTAAAAACTATACGCAAAGGGGACGTCGAGACAGGAATTACAATTAAAACCAGTGGGAATGGATCATGATTAGAACAGCAAATGGGTAATACAGAGAATAAAGCCACAAATTAATCCAGTATATAAAAATATATATACATATCATTAGTTAGATATATCTGTACATATGATTGTTTAATTATCATAAACTTTACATAAAGTGCAAGGCCTCCAAAGTATAAATATACATAAATTATATATCTCATATGTGAACAAATACAGGTGTTTCTCACTAAATTAGAATATAATCAAACAGTTATTGTTTATTTCTGTTAATGCTGATGATTATGGCTATACGAGTTTCACTTTTTTGTATTGAAGAACTAAAATAAATTAACTTTTTGATGATATTCTATTTTAGTGAGATGCACCTGTATATGTATATATACAAGGGCTGGTCCCTTATTATTTGGAGGTCGGTGTGAATCCTGTAGAGAGTAGTGCACTGACTTGGGCATATGTGCTGTTGACAGATATGTATTTGTATCCACTTTAAGCATTTTTAAAAAAGGTGACCACATGTGCATTGTACTCACGCTATAGCAGATGCAGATCCCACTCCTGAATGGCGTCCACCCGACGTATGTTTCGGCTTCTTGTCTTCGTCAGGGGGTGGCATCATTCGGAAAGAGCTAAGAGTTAAACGGCCAACTATAGCCAATCAGGATGGAGGTATGTCTCCACCAACCAATGGGTGCTGAGGAGGTGTGGCGCGATACACAACGCGCACCAACGCTACGAGGAAACTACGGCGACATGTGACCTGTGATGCTGCGAGCTCGTGATGAAGACACATGATCGGGGTCACGGGGCACATATAGATACAGTCGGGGAGGATGATGTGGAGACGTTCATGCGTATCGCCTCTTCAGCAGACATCTAATCTACTGATTGAGTGTGGATATATCGGATAAAGTGGAAAATCTTCTTAATTTATAATGATGGATAACGAGTATAGGTTATATATTACAGCAATACACAGGAATAGGGGGTAGTGAGTGTTACATGTATATAAGAATATAAAGAATATCATAAATTATTATGTGTGATCAGGTGATAAATAAATATTAAATATATACTGTATATTATACGGATATTAGTCCCCATATACAATACAAAGAATAATGAATTAGACTAAAAATAACCATTATAATAGTTGGAGAAAAAGGGGGAATAAATACTAAGTCATTATTAAAGGGGTTTTCCCAGAAACAAAAGTTCATTTGAATCATTGTCTGTGTCTGACCCTGTACAGAACATACCACAGCTCCTGGGCAGGGGGGGAGCAAAAGACAATACAGACATTACAGCCGGGGATCGAAGAGAACTCATTTTCTGAGGTAAAACATTTCACTGCCTGATTTAAACTATATTTTTCCTCACAAAATGAATCCTCTGTTATTCCCTGCTGTAATGCCTGTATACTCCTTTGCTTCCTCCCCTGCTCAGGAGACGTGATATGATCAGACCATGTTCTGTACACCATCAGACACAGCCATTCATTAAAATTACTTTTGGTTGTGTGAAAACCCCTTTAATACATATATCTTATATCTCCAAATGCGACATGGTGTCCGCTAACAAATTGGAACCATGTCGCGTTTGGAGAGCCCCTGTGTGTCTAAACATGAAAAAGTATTTTTTTTTCCACTTTTTCATTTTTACGACTCAATTTGTGAAGCACCTGGGGGTTCCAAGTGCTCACTATCCATCTAGATAGGTGCCTTGGGGGGTCTAGTTTCCAAAATGGGGTCACTTGTGGGGGAGCTCCAATGTTTAGGCACACAGGGGCCCTCCAAACGCAACATGGTGTCCGCTAACAATTTGAGCCGATTTTCCATTCAATTTGTTAGCGGACACCATGTCGCGTTTGGAGAGCCGCTTTGTGCCTAAACAGTGAAAACCCCCCACAAGTGACCCCATTTTGGAAACTAGACCCCTCAAGGATTTTATCAAGGGGTATAGTGAACATTTTGAACCCAGAGGTACGACACAGAATTTGATAACATTAGGTCATCATATTGAATAAGTTGTCAGTCTTGAGCGCAATTGCTCGCTACTTGAGTCTGCATCGGGTACTCAGGTATGCACCATGTACTGCGTGTGCTCGAGTGACATGCTCGAGTCCCTGCCCCGCATGTTTCACGGTTATTAGACACCCCAAAAAAAACATGCGGGGATCGCTCGTGCATGGCAGGCAATCCCCGCAAAGTTTTTTTGGCCGCGAAGCATATGAGGCGGAGACTCGAGCATGTCACTCAAATACCCATGATACTCAATGCATACCAGAGCACCCGATGCAAACTCAAATAGCGAGCACTTGCGCTCAACACTAGTCGCCATATCGTCATCTTTTTTTCTTACTTTTGAAAAAAATCCCAACCCCATCACAACCCTAAACTCAACCCTAACCCCAACCCCAGCCCTAACCCTAGCACAACCCTAACCCTAGCACAACCCTAACCCGAGAGTTTATTTTTTACGCCGTCCCTTGTGCGGTATAAGTGATTAGATGACTTTATTCTTTGGGTCGGTGCTATTACAGCGATACCAGAATCATATGGGGTTTTTATGATGGACAGCTGTCACACACTAAAAGACGCATTTTTTGTAAAATCTAGTTTTTGCATCGCCATATTTTGAGAGCTATAATTTTTCCATATTTTGGCTGATAGAGTCATGTGATGGCTTGTTTTTTGGGGGACAAGTTGACGTTTTTATTGGTGCCATTTTTCAGGCACGTGCGATTTTTTGATCGCTTTCTATTCCGATTTTTGGGAGGCAGAATAAACAAAAACCACCAATTCAGGATTTTTTTTTTTTTATTCTGTTCCGCGTGTGGTAAAATTGATAAGGCAGCTTTATTCTTTGGGTCAGTACGTTTACAGCGGTACCACATTTATATCGTTTTTCTATGTTTTGGCGCTTTTACACAATAAAAGATATTTTATAGAAAAAAATATTTTTTTGCATCGCTTTATTCTGAGAGCTATAACTTTTTGATTTTTCGGATGATGGAGCTGTATGGCAGCTTGTTTTTTGCAGGACAAGATGACGTTTTCAGTGGTACCATTTTTATTTATATTCATCTTTTTGATTGCGTGTTATTCCATTTTTTGTTTGGCAGTATGAAGATAAAGCATTGTTTTTTGCTTCGTTTTTTATTTATTATTTTTACCGTGTTCACTGAAGGGGTTAACTAGTGGGACAGTTTTATAGGTCAGGTCATTCTGGACGCGGCGATACCAAATATGTGTACTTTTATTGTTTGTTTGCTTTTTTTTCATAATAATATTTATTGATGGGTACATTATATTTTTATTTTTGGTGGATTATTTTTTTTAAATATTTTTACAATTTTTTTTTTCACTTTCTGACAGTTTTTACACTTTTTTACTTTGTCCCACTGTGGGACTTTCACTTTTTTTATTCTGATCGCCTGCATAGCATAGGGATGGAGCACCATCCCTGTGCCATGCAGGCAGTCAGCGCTGCATAGTGAGATTGTTTGGTCGTGCACTGCGCATGACCAAACAATGTTCCTGCTGCATGGTGACCCGGATGTTGTCATGACATCGAGTCGTCATGGCAACACCCGGGAAGCCCCGGCAGACAGCGCTGGAGGCCGGAAGAGGAGGTGAGTATTGCGATCACCTCCTCTTGCCACCGCAATGCTGCGATCGACTTCGATCGCAGCATTGCGGGGGTTAATGTGCCGGGAGAGGTGCGGGACCGCTCCCTGCACATAGTACCAGGTGTCAGCTGTGACAATCAGCTGACACCCGGCGGCGATCGCGCCCGCCCAGCCTGTGTGCGCGCGTGATCGCCATGATGTACTAATACGGGTCAGGCTTTTAAAGCCCAGGGCACAGACGCGTATTAGTACGTCATGGGCTGTAAAGGGGTTAATGAATCAGAGCCAATATAGATTGCCAATCATGGGCCAATTCTTTGTGCCAGAGAGCCCCTGGCGACAATACATGCTGATGGCCTATCAGAGGCCAGCAGCTGACGTCGGCATGCATGTGAAGGCGAGCATGGCAGTGACGTCATACACTCCTGTCACCTGCCAAAGTCAGCTGCCGGCTTTACAAGAGGACGCTGCACGGCGGGAAAGCGAGGGGCAGGTATTTATTTATTTTAAATCAGTGGTCATGCTAGTGACTCGCCCCCAGGGCCGTGGGGTACTCGGCAGCCGGGCCTTATGGCTGCTTTCGGGGGAGAGATCACGGTGGCTGGCCCGTTGCCGTGACCCAGGGCGGTCAGTGCAAAAAGGGGATATTTATAGGGGATTTGTCGTGACGCCACCTGTGGTGTCTGGTGAGGATGACCAGCGCTACGACAGTCCTCTGAGGCAGATGATGGGGCTGCTTGAGATGGAATGGCTCCCCACAGGTGGAGCAGGCCTCAGGGCAGTGTAGAATAAATGGAGGTGCGCTGGGCATTGTAGTGCAGGGAGGGAAATGGCACCGGCGAAAGAAAGGAGCAGAGGCAGCTCAGTGCAGTCATCCAAGATTTACTCACAGTTCTTAGACAGTCCACAGGTGCACTGTACTGGTACAAGCCTCCCGCGTTGCGCTACGTTCACCGGGCAGGGGTTCCATCCTTCCTCAGGCAGTTCGGGTGAACCTGGCAGAACCCCACTTTCTTATGTACCTCTCTAGACCGACTTCACGCTGGGTCTTACTCCCTCCTGCCCTGCGCTTCCCACTGTGAATCCTGTTCGGGTGGCTGCGAGGTCCCCTCTGTCTGTCGGAGTTGCACAGACCTGCTTGACCTTACTTGGATTGAAGTGGGGGTTTGGCTCCTGGCTATAGAAGTCAGAAGCCTCTGGTTTTTCCAGCCGAGGCCTGTAGCTGCACGACTGGGCCAGGGGCCGGTCCCCTTCTTGCGGCCTAGATCCTCCTGACACTTGGCAGGTTCGTGGTGTACGGGTGCCGCCTGCAATCGCCGTACTCCCCTAGGATCCCTTCTACAGAACAGAGCTTACTCCCTGCTCCCCTCCTGGGCCTCAGTCCTGGGCCCTTGTAGTGGAGCAGAGCACCTACAGAGACTCTGCTCCCAGACTGTTCCTCTGAACCACACTCCTCAACTCCCTGCTCTTGTTAAGATGTCTACCTTTTTATATATCTACTGTATGAGTGCTCCCATAAACTACTTCCTCCACCCACACCCACTACTGGTTCCCCCTAACTTTGGGTTCCCCCCACCCCAGCCAGGGTCAGGGCTCAGCAGAAAACGACATTGCCTCTTGCCCCTCCTGCTGGCCTGGGGTAGTGTAGTGTTGGATGTAGGTGTTGAGGTTCCGTGCAGCACTCCCTCCTTACCTGAGAGAAGGGAGACACCACACCTCTGGGTGAGGTGCAGTACCTCTGTGGCTACCGAACCCTCAGGGGCGCCACACTACTACATGTATGACTATGGAGATGCATAATACTTTATGGATGACTATGGGGTTGCATTATAGTACATGGATGATTATGGGCTGTGCATTATAATTTATGGATGACTATAGGGTGCATTATGTTTTATGGATGACTATGGGGTGCATTATATTTTATGGATGACTATGGGGGTGCATTTTAGTACATGGATGACTATGGGCTGTGCATTATACGTTATGAATGACTATGGATTGTGCATTATAATTTATGGATGACTATGGGGTGCACTATACTACATGGATGACTATGGGCTGTACATTATACTTTATGGAGAACTAATGCCTGTGTATTATATTATATGAAGGATATGGGCTGTGTATTATGCTAATATGGATGACTATGGGCTGTGCAGTGTATAATATGGAGGACTATTGGATGCATTATACAATATAAAGGACTATGAGATGTCCATTATACTTCTTTTATGGAGCCCCGTGACTTTTACGTACGCCCCTTATGAGCATAGTTTATTTTCTTCTATACATTAAAGAACAGTAGCAGAATGGGAAAAATATACCAGGATGAGGGATATACTGTATATACCAGAATGGGCCCGGGATAAGGGACATATACCAGAATGGGAGATATAAATACCAGGATGGGGCCAGGATGAGGGACATATATACCAGAATGAGTGATATACGGTATATACCAGGATGGAGGACGCGCATATATATACATATATATATAATATAATATAATAATTTATTCAAGATGGAAAGGGGACCCGGTCCAGATCTTGCACTTGGGCCCATAAGACTCTAGTTACGCCACTACATGCAGCTATAACCAGTCAGTCAAATGGGTACATACAGTACTGTGCAATATTTTTAAACAGGTATGGAAAAATGCTGCAAAACAGCATCAAAGCATCAGGTACACTTGCATACAGTTTTGTGAAGGACCTCAACAAGGAGACTGTTCCCAATATCTTGGCTCACTAAAAAATAACCACAGATCTTCTGTGGATGTAGGCTTTGACAAAAATACTTTTGTCTCTCTATGTAATCCAAGATAGACTTGATGATTTCGAGATCAGTGTTCTGTTCGGGCCATATCATCACTTCCAGGTTCGTTGTTCTTTTTTATACTGATAGTACTTAGTCAAATTGGATTTATGTTTGGGGTCATTGTCCTACTTGTTAGGTATTGTGGTTCTGTGCTCCCACCTGGGAATGGATCAAGTCCAGTGCTACGCTACTCCGGTCGCAGGGGCCACCATTGTCCTGACTGCAGGCAAAGCTACTACGCATGCAGGAAAACCGTCTCAATCTTATGGAGCATCGCGCTCTGGAGTAGTAGGATTTGTGAGGATGCGGGACGCCGTATCTCCCACTGATATAATGCCCGGTTAACATGGGATGCTGTGTTCCCCTGGTTTCCAGGCAACACACGATACTGCTGTGTCTGGCACTAGGCAGTGGTGGGATTGGGTCCAAGCTGCTGTGCAAGTTAGCAGGGAGTGGTTGTCTTGGGATGATTGAGAGGTATTCAACACCTGATCATTAGGTGGGCTATTTAACCCTGTTCCCTGCTCAGTCCTTTGCTGTTTATTACAGTTTCAATGTGCTGTGGTGGTGAGGGGTGCTATCATTATTAGTTGTTATCTTTCCAGCGTTTTGTCTTAGGAGTCTTCTCTTTCCCTTTTAATTTTTCCTAGGTGTTCTTACAGAGGTACCCACCTGGTTCTTGACTAGGCACCAGCCATGTCACCAGACGCCAGCTGGCTGGCGACAGTGGGCCTGGGAAGGCTCTGCCAAAGTCCCCCTTCCATCACTGGGAGCTGAGTAAAAAGTGTTCCCGGTCCTAAAGAGCTCACCTAGCTGGGCAGCTTGCGCCAAGTGCGTCTGTCCCTGCGGATTTGCTGGTTTGGTGCCAGTCTTGCTGGGTCTTTCTGCGTTAGCGCATTACACTGCTGAATAATAAATTTAGAGCCAGTCAGATGCTTAACTGATGGTATTGCATGATGGATAATTATTAGTGTTGAGCGAGTATGTTCTGTTAACCCTTTCGGCGAGTATGCTTGGGCCGAGCACCGAGTAGTTACAGCTGCTCGGTGTTATGTTTGAATCACTCCCGTGTGCATGATTTGCGACTGTTTGACAGCTTTAGTACATGTAAGGAATGTCTATTTATTACACATTCCTCACATGTATTAAAGTTGTCATACTCGCCAAAAGTGTTAACAGGACATACTCGCTCAACACTAATAATTATCTGCTATATTTCTCTGCATTGAAGACACCATTAATGATGACCAAATCCCCAACTCCATTTGTTGAACTGGAGTTCCAAATATGCTAGGTCCCTCTGTAATGGTGTAGAAGACGTCTGAACACCCTCTCTGACGACTCCTGACTGTATAGTTAGTGTGACCTGTGGTTTTATGTGTTTTATCCTTATGTAGGCTCCAGTTTTCCTCTGTACAGGGGTGGACATGGTTAACTGTAGGGCCAGCCCATAGTTTGGGGAGGAGTAAGTGGGCACCAGGAGTTAGTTCCTGTTTTAATAGAGAGTCTGAGTAGAGCTGCAGAGAAGAAAGGACAACTTCAATCGGATCTAGCCATAATTTTGCGTGTGCGAAGAGCAGACATACTAGGGAATACATTTCAGCATTCAAGTAACAGTGGCAGCAGTACTCCATACCAAAGGCAAGTTGGGGCACCCACTGAAAAATAAATCATTTTAAAGCTAGTCTCAGTGTTAGCCAGACCTGGAAGTCTTTGTGAAGAAATATGGGATCAGCCAGGCTGGTACAATGGTCACAGCGCAATACATCGACCCATGTAGCCCTGTACTGGGAATATGAAGGCCCTCGGTGGAGCTTGCTGTTCATTTGCAAAGTTCTACACAAGTATTGCGCCACCGTCCTCAACCATCAAGTGTGAACCTCTGTCATACTATACAGATGAAAGTTTAAAGCATTATTCCTGCTACCCATTGTACATTTTTTCCAGACCTAGTAAATGAGAGTTTATTTTCGTAAACATGTCTGTCTTCTTCTTTGCGGAGTTAAAGAGTCCCAGTGTCTCACTAACTGTGGCAGAACATAGTCTGAAGGTGCCATCAGCTGAATCAGTAATATGTGCACACAACGAGGAACCCCTTGTCTCGTCCCTTACACCTTCACCATACTTCATTGTTGCTTGCAGACCCTCTATATTGTTCCACTCTCCAGCCCTTTGACAAACTAACTGTCTTCTGTGAACGGCAAATATTTCACATTTTTGCTCATTAGTCCATAGCCAAGGCTGACATTTTTCTGCACTCTTGTTTCTATGACTAAGATATTGTTTTTGATTACAATTCTTCCTTGAAGACCACTTCTGGCCAGAACTTTGGATGGGATGGGAGCATTTTTGTGCCAGCTCTGTGCTCAGGCTTGGACTGGCCGACAGGAGAACAGGAGAATCCTCCAGTGGGCCCCTGTGCAGAGTGGCCACCACCCTCTTATATGAGCAGTACTTGGCACAATAAACTTTACTCACTATGTGCAGACAAAGGTAGCATCTTATTCATTTACCAATCTACCCAGTTCATTGTTATATACATTTGTGATTGAGGATAATGTCACATTTGCATGTAGTTGAGAAGTGGGGCCCTAAAGTTGGACAGTGGGGGTCTCTGGCACCAGTCAGACACTGCTTGTGTCTCTTGTATTCGGTGGCTCTGTGTCCCGGTCTTCAGTCTTCAAGCAGGTAGTTTGTTGTGTAGGACATACACTATTTTAGTGCCCTTCCCCCATCACAGAGATTGGTCTCCATAAGGATGTGTGCCCACGATGCATTTTTAAACTTTTCCGCTGCGGAAAAAACGCTGCAGAAACGCTTAAAAAACGCATGGTAGAAGGCCTGCCATGTTCCCCAATGATAATCCGCATGTGCTGTGCACATGCTGCGGAAATTTCCGCTGCGGATTATCATTGCGGAAAAAAACGCAGCACTACCAATTATTTTGCGGAAGTGCTGCGTTTTCGCCGCCATTTACTTGCATTAGATCGCATGGATTTACGCATCACTGTATATGTAGATGCGCATTCCATGCGTTCTAATGTGTGGATCGTACCCAGGTCTAGAGAAGAGGAGACTCTCCTCCGGACCCGGGTACCATAGAAAACTGTAAAAAAAAATGAATAAAATAAGTATATATTTATTTTTTACCTTCTGGCGGCCCCCGATGCGCTCCTCCTCTCATGCCGGCAGTTCGATGGACTGAAGGACCTGCGCTGACGTCATAGTTATGTGACGGGTCACGCGACACTGACGTCGGCAGGTCCTTCAGTGTAACATGATCTGCCAGCAGCCGGGACGGTGAAGCTAGACACCGGGGGCCATCGGAAGGTAAGTATATATTTATTCTCTTGGGTCACACTATATAAATCCATGCTGTTTGCATGGATTTATATAGTGTGACCAAGTTGTCAAGCACTTTCCAAGTGATGCTAAAATCGCTTGGAAAGGACTTGTCAACCCGCATGCGGAAATGCATGTGAAGAACGCTTCACATCCGCATGTCCCTGGCAGGAAAAACGCATGTACAATCCGCATGGACAATCCACATGTACAATCCGCATGCGTTTTTTCTCCAGGGGAGATGCAGAAATGCTCAGGAAAAATCCGGAGCATTTCTGCATCGTGGGCACATTGTTATAACCCTCCTGTTAGTTTTTGCTATCTAGTGTTTTGCGGTCACGTGACGATCTGCCTATATATTCCAGCTCCGCCCTTCTGGCTTTGCTGGACTTCAGTGTTGTTTGACTGTTTTGCTAGCCTGGTGCTTCGGTGCCTATCTCTGTCATTTTACTCTTGGACGTCTAGTACTTTTTGTCAGTTTGTCTTTTGTGTTTTACAACAATTTCTGTTTAGGAGGTGTCCCATTTTTGTCCCAGCCCTTAGTGCTTTAGGGACCCCTCCCTTAATTCTATAGGTCTTCGTTCAGACTAGCCGAGGACGAAGGTGGGTCTGTTCACTAGGAACAGGCAGCCCGCTACATCGTAGGGATTCAGCTTAGTCTTACTGTAGGGACAGCTTTCCCCTATCTTTCCTTAGTTCTTGTTGCAGATCACAACAGTAAGTCCAGCCCCCAAAAAAAACTAAAAGGAAAGAAATTCAGGGATCAGTATGGTTTCTGTCCAGAAGTTGGCTCAACGCCTGCAAGGATGGTCTCTGGAGGTGGCCGAGCTTCAGCAACACGTGAGTAGCTGTCCTGGAGCACATTTTGTGGAACCGAAGGTAGGACTGCCTGATGTTTTTCATGGTAAACAGCAAGATTTTTTTCCTTTAAAAATGCTTATTTGTTATATTTTCGTTTGAGACCAAGATCCTCTGGGAATGAATCACAGCGCATTGGTTTTATTATGTCACTTTTGCGCAAAGAACCACAGGGTTGGGCCTTTTCTCTCCAGTCTAATGATCCATGTTTAAGTTCTGTTGAAGAATTTTTTTCTGCTATGGGGCTATTATATGACGATCCTGATCGAAGCTCATCTGCTGAATCAGAACTTAGACGTTTGAATCAGGGGTCTGATGATGTTGAAAATTATTGCACACACATCAGGAGATGGGCTTCAGAAGTTAAGTGGAATGATTCGGCGCTTAGATGTTTATTTCTTGCTGGTCTGAGTGAAAGGGTTAAGGATTTGCTAATTGCATTCCTTGCACCTGAGACTCTGCAGGGGGCTATGCAGTTAGCTGTTCGTATAGACAGGAGACTGAGGTGCAGGCTCAATGACGTAAAGACTCCTGTAATGTCAGGTCCTAGTCCCCAGAAAATCTGCACTGACGGCGGGGAACCGATGGAGGTTGGGGAGATGTCACTCCACTCTCAGGAAAAAGACCGGAGATTCGCCGAGGGATTGTGTCTTTATTGTGGTAAAGGTGACCATTTGATTAAGTATTGTGAGCGTCGTTTAAGTAAAGAAAAAAAAAAGGTCAGTTACGCCCGTATAGCTTGTTTATGCTCTGCAGGAGTATTTCTTTCTGGGAGTACTACTCTGCAGGGAGATTTGATTGAATTTCAGGTATTTGTGGATTGTGGTTCAGCACTTAATGTGATTGATAAAGGGTTTTTGGAAAACCTTAAATTGAAATCCAAACCTTTGTCATCACTTATTTCTGTGGTTGCAATTGATAACACTCCTTTGAAATGTATTACTCACAAGGTTGCTGCATTTTCTCTCACTATCAATGGAGTTCACCAAGAAATTTTGGACTTGGTTGTTTTGGATAATTTACCCTCTCCAGTTGTTCTAGGTTTGCCTTGGTTAAAACTGCACAATCCTTTATTGGACTGGTCTACTAATGTGATTAAGTTTTGGAGTCCGAAGTGCTATGATAAATGTTGTAATGGTCGCTCTGCGGCTGTGGAAAAAGTGGAATTACCTGTACCTATTCAAGATTTTTGGAGGCTTTTTTTTGAGGAATCACAAGTTTTACCTCCTCATAGGGATTATGATTGCACCATTGAGTTTGTTCCTGGAACTACTCTTCCCAAAAGTCGCTTGTTTAATCTGACTATCCCTGAAAGAAAGGCCTTGGAGGAGTACAAAGAGACTAGCCTGGTTGCTGGTCACATTAGACCTTCTAAGTCGCCTGTGGCAGTCGGATTCTTCTTTGTTAAAAAAAAGGACGGCGGTTTATGTCCATGTCTGGATTTTCGTGAAATTAATAAGATTACCGTACGCAATTCCTACCCATTACCGTTAATTCCTGACTTGTTTAACCAGTTAGTGGGAGACAAGTGGTTCTCCAAAATTGATCTCCGGGGGGCATACAATTTGTTACATGTGAAGGAGGGTGATGAATGGAAAACTGCTTTTAACACTCCGGTAGGTCATTTTGAGAATCTGGTGATGCCTTTTGGTCTTACCAATGCACCTGCATTTTTTCAGAACCCTATTAATGACATCCTGAGACCTCTGATTGGTAAGAATGTGGTTGTGTATTTGGATGACATTTTGATTTATTCACCAGATCTGGAGTCCCATTAGCAGAGTGTACGTGAAGTTTTGCAGTTATTGGGTGATATTTCACTCTTTGCTAATCTGGAGAAATGTTAGTTCGCTGTGCAGAAAATTAGTTTTTTGGGCTACATTGTCTCCAGCGATGGCTTTGAGATGGACCCTGTGAAGGTTCAGGCTGTGCAGGAATGGCCTAGGCCTATTGGTTTGAAATCTATACAGAGATTTTTGGGTTTTGCCAATTATTACAGGAAATTCATTAAGAATTTTTCTGTAATTGTTAAACCTCTAACCGATCTCACCAGGAAAGGTGCGAATACGGCCCAGTGGACTACTGAGGCCATTGAAGTTTTTGAGTATCTCAAAGAGAGGTTCAGTTCTGCCCCTATCCTTATGCAGCCTGATGAGACCAAGCCTTTTTTGGTCGAGGTCGATGCTTCATCGGTGTGGGTCGGAGCAGTTTTGTCTCAGGAGAACAAGGGTGGAGTACATCCTTGTGCCTTCTTTTCGAAAAAATTTTCGGAAAACGAACTGAATTATGATGTTGGAAATCGGGAGCTGCTGGCTATTAAACTCGCGTTTGAACATTGGCGTCATTTTTTGGAAGGCGCTAGATTTCCTATTCAGGTTTTCACAGATCATAAGAATTTGATTTATCTGGATGCTGCCAAGCGCTTGAATGCCCGTCAAGCTAGGTGGGCACTTTTTTTTTCTCGGTTTCATTTTTCTGTTACCTATTTCCCTGGTACTAAGAATGTTAAAGCCAATGTTTTATCTCGCAGCTTCTCTCCTACGGTCGGTGCCGAGGAGGAGGAGAGCATTTTACAGAAAGGGATTGTGGTGGCGGCTTTGGACTCCGTTTTGGAGAATGGGATTCTGAAAGCTCAAGAAGATGCTCCATCTAACACTCCAGGTTGTTCGTGCCTGGAGCCTTTAGGAGAGATTTGTTTGTGGAGTGTCATGAGTCTCTGTTGGCAGGTCATCCAGGAATTTCGGAGACTAAGAGACTGATCAGTCGCAGTTTTTGGTGGCCTGGATGGCAGAAGGAAGTCATCAAGTGGGTGCGTCAGTGTACTGTGTGCGCTAGGTCAAAGGCTTCACATACTCCTGCTGCGGGGTTGCTTTGCCTTCTGGAGGTTGCTAGTGTGCCTTGGACGCATCTCACTATGGATTTTATTACTGATCTTCCTGTGTCCGAGGGTTTTACTGTCATCTGGGTGGTCGTGGACCGTCTTAGTAAGATGTGTCATTTGGTTCCATTCATTAAGTTGCCCTGCGCCAAGACTCTCGCTAAGGCATTTGTTAAGGAGATTGTCAAGCTCCATGGCGTTCCCACGGATATTGTTTCTGATAGAGGACCTCAGTTTGTGGCTCGCTTTTGGCGTGCTTTTTGTGACAGGTTGGGAGTCCATTTGTCATTTTCGTCTGGTTATCATCCTGAGTCTAATGGACAGACTGAAAGAAAGAACCAGGATGTTGAACAGTTTTTGCGTTGCTTTGTGGCGGACAATCAAGAGGTGTGGTCGGAGTTTCTGCCTCTCGCAGAATTTGCTCTTAACAGTCATACATCCTCCTCTGCTGGGTGTTCTCCTTTTTTTTTGTTGTACTGGGAGACATCCGTGTTTTGGTTCTTTCTCCAAATTGGGGTCGGCGGTGCCGGAGGAGGAGAATTTTTCCGGTGATTTAGAGAGAGTTTGGACTAATGTACGTTGTAACCTTCAAGAGGCTAACTAAAAGTCCAAGAAGTATTTTGACAGGAAACGTAAAGAGGTTTTGTTTACTGTGGGTGACATGGTTTGATTGTCCTTGAAGAACCTGCGTTTGAGGATTCCCTCTAAAAAACTGGGTCCTAAGTTTGTGGGTCCATTTAAAGTGCTTCAGGTTGTTAACCCGTCTGCTGTTAGGTTGGATGTCCCTACTTCCTGGAAGATTAATCCTGTGTTTCATATTTCCTTCTTGAAAAAGGCTGACGTATCTAATAGGGACGCCACTGTCACAGTTCCTCCTGTGGTGGAAGACGGCGAATATGAAATTTCTCGTATTTTGAATTCTAGATGGCATAGAGGGAAATTACAGTATCTTGTCTCCTGGAAGGGTTTCGGTCCCAAAGACTACGCCTGGGTAAAGACGGATGATGTCTCTGCTCCTAGGCTTGTTAAAGCTTTCCACAGGAGCTTTCCTGATAGGCCTGGGCCTGGAGGATCCGGAGGATCCTCATAGAAGAGGGGGAACTGTTAGAACCCTCCTGTTTGTTTTTGCTATCTTGTGTTTTGCGGTCACGTGACCATCTGCCTATATATTCCAGCTCTGCCCTTCTGGCTTTGCTGGACTTCAGTGTTGTTTGACTGTTTTGCTAGCCTGGTGCTTCGGTGCCTAGCTCTGTCAGTTTGCTTGGTCCTCTTGGACCTCTAGTACTTTTTGTCAATTTGTCTTTTGTGTTCTACAACAATTTCTGTTTAGGAAGTGTCCCATTTTTGTCCCAGTCCTTAGTTCTTTAGGAGTCCTTCCTTAATTCTATAGGTCTTCGTTCAGACTAGCTGAAGAAAAAGGTGGGTCTGTTCACTAGGAACAGGCAGCCCGCTACATCGTAGGGATTCAGCTTAGTCTTACTGTAGGGACAGCTTTCCCCTATCTTCCCTTATTTCTTCTTGCAGATCACAACACACATAGCCTTACTTTGTTATTTGGATAGACAGATAGATAGATAGAGGGCTGCCACCAGGAATTTCAGGGCCCAATATTGGCAACATTTTCAAGCTCCCTTGAGACTCCGCCCAGGCTCCACCCCAGCTCCACCTCCACCCCTCGAAACTTCCACAGTCCCACCACCCAATCTTGGAAAAACTCCACTTCTGCACCACGCCCTCACCAATCACAGATTTACAGTTTCCACTCAACCATATATCATATACATAGCCAGCAACTTTTGTTTTGGCCAAAAGATTTTTTCAATCAACCACCACGACAAGTTAGACTCTTTTGGCTGGACCCTACTTTACTCTAACCTATTAAACCTTTCTTAAAATATCCAATACTCTTTTTAGGTATATTTTTATTTCTTTTTCTTTAAAGGAATGTGTCACATAAATTTTTTAAAATGACTAATAATATCACATTCAAGGAACAAAAACCATCACACCATAGCCGGACCACAATTTACCATCACATAGTCACCAAATAATACCACATACAAGGTATACTGCCACACCATGACCAGACCACATATTACTACCACATAGTGATCAAATAATACCACATACAAGGAAAAAATACCGCCACACCATGGCCAGACCACATATTACCACCACATAGTGACCGAATAATACCACAAGCAAGGAACAAATACCACCACACCATGACCAGACCACATATTACCACCAAATGGTCACCAAATAATACCACATATACACTGTGTGCAGAATTATTAGGCAAATAAGTATTTTGATCACATGATACTTTTTATACATGTTGTCCTATTCCAAGCTGCATAAGTTTGAGAGCCAACTACCAATTAAGTAAATCTGGTGATGTGCATCTCTGTAATGAGGAGAGGTGTTGACTAATGACATCAACACCCTATATAAGGTGTGCTTAATTAGTAGGCAACTTCCTTTCCTTTGGCAAAATGGGTCAGAAGAGAGATTTGACGGGCTCTGAAAAGTCCAAAATTGTGAGATGTTTTGCAGAGGGATGCAGCAATCTTGAAATTTCCAAACTTTTGAAGCGTGATCACCGAACAATCAAGCATTTCATGGCAAATAGCCAACAGGGTCGCAAGAAGCGTGTTGGCCAAAAAAGGCGCAAAATAACTGCCCATGAATTGAGGAAAATCAAGCGTGAAGCTGCCAAGATGCCATTCGCCACCAGCTTTGCCATATTTCAGAGCTGCAACATTACTCGAGTATCAAAAAGCACAAGGTGTGCGATACTCAGGGACATGGCCAAGGTAAGGAAGGCTGAAAAACGACCACCTTTGAACAAGAAACATAAGATAAAATGTCAAGAATGGGCCAAGAAATATCTTAAGACTGATTTTTCAAAGGTTTTATGGACTGATGAAATGAGAGTGACTCTTGATGGGCCAGATGGATGGACCAGAGGCTGGATCAGTAAAGGGCAGAGAGCTCCACTTCGACTCACGCCAGCAAGGTGGAGGTGGGGTACTGGTATGGGCTGGTATAATCAAAGATGAACTTATGGGACCTTTTCGGGTTGAGGATGGAGTGAAGCTCAACTCCCAGACCTACTGCCAGTTTCAGGAAGACAACTTCTTCAAGCAGTTGTACAGGAAGAAGTCGGTATCGTTAAAAAAAAACATGATTTAAATGCAGGACAATGCTCCATCACATGCATCCAACTACTCCACAGCGTGGCTGGCCAGTAAAGGTCTAAAAGAAGAAAAAATAATGACATGGCCCCCTTGTTCATCTGATCTGAACCCCATAGAGAACCTGTGGTCCATCATAAAATGTGAGATCTACAGGGAGTGAAAACAGTACACCTCTCGGAATAGTGTCTGGGAGGCTGTGGTGGCTGCTGCACGCAATGTTGATCGAAAACAGATCAAGCAACTGACAGAATCTATGGATGGAAGGCTGTTGAGTGTCATCATAAAGAAAGGTGGCTATAATGATCACTAATTTTTTGGGTTTTTGTTTTTGCATGTCAGAAATGTTTATTTCTAAATTTTGTGCACTGATATTGGTTTACCTGGTGAAAATAAACAAGTGAGATAGAATTATATTTGGTTTTTATTAAGTTGCCTAATAATTCTGCACAGTAACAGTTACCTGCACACACAGATATCCTCCTAAGATAGCCAAATCTAAAAAAAAACACTCCAACTTCCAAAAATATTAAGCTTGGATATTTATGAGTCTTTTGAGTTGATTGAGAACATAGTTGTTGATCAATAATAAAAATAATCCTCTAAAATACAACTTGCCTAATAATTCTGCACACAGTGTAAGGGACAAATACCGCCACACCATGACCGGACCACATATTACCACCACATAGTGACCAAATAATACAATACTGATCATTAATAAAAAAAAAAAAAATACTAATATTACCATAAGTGCCATTATACACAGGAGCTCTCTACATAGTAGACGGTGTACAGTGATCACCAGTGACATTATACACAGGAGCTCTGTATATAGTGTCAGTGTATAGGTAATACAATGATCACCAGTGACATTATACATAGGAGCTGTGTATATAGTGTACAGGTAATACAGTGATCACCAGTGACATTATACACCGGAGCTCTGCATATAGTGTATAGTGTACAGGTAATACAGTGATCACCAGTGACATACACAGGAGCTCTGTACATTAGTATATAGTGTCATTGTACAGAGAACACACTGACTCACAAGTGACGTCTCTAGAAGTCCTTCATCTTTGCTTTTTTTCACTTTCATCCAGCGCAGACCAACCTCACTTCTTCCAGCCAGGACTCATCTCTGCATAAAATAGCACATAGTTATCTAGAGCACATTCCCCAATTTCTACATTACGCAGCTGAATACAGATGTGCACCCACCATTAATATATAATTAGTTATTATGCAACCCACCATTCCAAATACAAATTGTAATCCACCACGGCCCCCCCACTAACTGTAAATAGCCACCTTCTCCACCCAATAAATATATAAATTAAATAGCACCTGTACTCTTTCCCAATTCATTACCAGTCACACTCCTGCATCCTCAACACCCCCCACTCTGTACCTCCCGCTCCCCCAATTCATTATATTTACATGAACCCCTCCACTCCAATTCATTATGTCATGTTCGTGCACTCTCCCAACCTGTATTCATAATCATTTATTCTCCCCCACTCCCAATTCATTATTTGCTCTCCCCCACTCCCAATTCACCATTAGCTCTCCCCACCCCCTATTCAACATTTGCTCTCCCGACTCCAAATTCACCACTAGCTCTCCCCACCCCCCACTCCCAATTCACCTTTTGCTCCCCCCATCCCCACTCCCCATTCACCATTTGCTCTCCCCACTCCCAACTCATTTGCTCTCCCCACTCCCAATTCACCATTTGTTCTCTCCACCCTCCACTCCCAATTCACCATTTGCTCTCCCCACCCGCACTCCTAATTCACCATCTGCTCTCTACCCCCCACTTCCAATTCAACGTTTGCTCTCCCCACCCCCCACTCACTATTTGCTCCATTCACCATTAGTTCTCCCCACCCCCTTTTCCCAATTCACCATTTGCTCTTCCCACCCCCAATTCATCATGTGCTCTCCACACTCCCAATTCACCATTAGCTCTCACTACCGCTCCCTCCCAATTGACAATTTGCTCTCCCCACTCCCAATTTACCATTAGCTCTCCCCACCCCCACTCCCAATGCACCATTTGCTCTCCCCACCCCCCACTCCCAATTCACCATTTGCTCTCCCCACCCCCAATTCACCATTTGCTCTCCCCACCCCAACTTCATCATTTGCTCTCCCCACCCCCAATTCACTATGTGCTTTCCACACTCCCAATTCACAATTTGCTCTCCCCACTCACCTCTCTCAATTAATCATTTGCTCTCCCCACCCACTCCCAATTCATCATTTGCTCTCCCCAACCACTCCCAATTCATCATTTGCTCTCCTCACCCCCCCATTCAGCATATGCTCTCCCCACCCCCTCACTTCCAATTCACCATGTACTCTCCCCACCCCACAGATCGTTATCTGCTCTCCCCACCCCCAATTCACCATGTGCTCTCCCCACCCCCCCACTCGCAATTCACTATTTGCTCTCTCCACCCCCCACCTTCAATTCATAATTTGCTCTCCCCACCCACCATGTGCTCTCCCCACCCCCAATTAATAATGTGCTCTATCCACTCCTCACTCCCAATTCACCATGTGCTCTCCCCACCCCCCACTCCCAGTTCACCATGTGCTCTCCCCACCCCTTAATTCCAGTTCACCATGTGCTCTCCTCACCCCCCACTTCCAATTCTCCATGTGCTCTCCCCACCCCCGACTCTCAGTTCATCATGAGCTCTCCCCACCCCCACTCCAAAATCATCATTTGCTCTCCCCACCCCCAATTCACCATGTGCTCTCTCCCCCCCACTCCCAATTCATCATGTGCTCTCCCCTTCCCCCACTCCCTATTCTCTAAGTGCTTTCCCCAACCTCCACTCCCAGTTCATCATGTGCTCTCCCCCAAGACCATTTAATTAATTCTATTAAAAAAAAAAAAATTTGATACCTTTCATATAATCCCCTGCAGCTGCACTTCCGTACTGGCATCTTGGCCCTCTATGCAGACGTGTACGCGATGATGTCACTGCGTACGCACCTTCACCAGCACGTCCCACAAGAGGCGGAGGGAATGCACGGCCGTTCAGTTTTTATGGCTGTGAGAGCTCCAAGGGTCCCGGCACACGATACCCCAGTGTCGGCATATAAGTAAGCAAAAAAGATGGTAGCACTTAATAGAAAATTACATAAAAAATTGTATATTTATTGGCCCGTGTGAACAGGTGCCAATGTTTCGGCTCAAAAGCAAGTGGATTTTTAATGCAACCAAACAAGCCTCATCAGGTCTAAGAAATGTATTTATTTTAATAAAATAAACAGTTTGTATTGTGGAGTCTGCTCCACTTCAGAGTTATTACATATATTGGGAATAACTCTTTAACCCCTTCCCACTTAAGGTACTTTTTACTTTCCTGACCAAGCCAAATTTTTTAAACTAATATGTGCCATTTTATGTGGTAATAATTTTTTTTTTTAACACATTGTAGTTTATGTTCGTGGTAAATTTAGGTCAATATGATAGACATTTATATAAAAAATATCGGAAATTTGATAAATATTTAGAAAAAATGTCTCATTTTTGAACTTTGAATTTTGTATGCCAATGAAATGTCCCATCCCTCAGTTTTTCAGGACCATCTACACATTTGAAAAGATTTTGAGGGATCTATATGTCATGTATACACCTCAAAATATTCAAAACCGTATTCAGAAATTTTGTATAACCCATAGGGCTTCATGCAAAGTTAAATGAAAAATTACTTTTTATTATTATTAGCATGTGAAGGTATTTGCAAAGGGGGGTAGCAGAGGAATAGTGAGGCGAGAGATGAACTAGTCGAGCAGCAGAGTTGAGGATGGACTGGAGGGGTGCGAGAGTGTTAGCAGGTAGGCCACAGAGGAGGGTGTTGCAGTAGTCGAGGCGGGAGATGATGAGGGCATGAACAAGCAGTTTAATAGATTGAGGGTTGAGGAAAGGATGGATTCTGGGAATATTTTTGAGCTGGAGGCCACAGGAGGTGGCAAGAGCTTGGATGTGGGGTTTGAAGGACAGGGCAGAGTCAAGGGTTACTCCGGGGACAGGGGAAAGTGTGATGTCATTTATTGTGATAGAAAGATCAGGTGGGGAAGATATGCGAGATGAAGGAAAGATGATGAGTTCAGTGCTGAAACAGTTGGCTTATACTCGAGTATATACGGTATATACTTTAAACTGTAAAGTGTTAGTAACAAGGCAAATCAACAGTAGAACTAATAACAGTAAGCTTGGGATAGCAGAGAAAGTCTTTCACTATTTAACGTTAATGTTCTCTTCACAAAGGTGGTGTGCCCAGTCGTGTGAGTTTCCATGTAAGTTCTCTATGAAGCTCTGGCCCTAGCAGGGATCACTGGGTTTTCCGGCTAGGCCGCAAGTCTCTCTCTGATGTTCACTACTAGGACCAACCCTTCTCAATCACTGTGTTTCCACAAAGTAAAATAATAGGAGCTATACTCACCTCCGGTGCTGGCACTATTCCAGCTGGATCACTGAGGGGCTCCCGCAGGAACTGAGCAGTCAATGTCTGTGATCCTAGCTGTTATCTTTAATTAACGCCTTTGATGCCGCAACCTATAGTATCAGTGGCATCTAGGTTGTCAAATAAAGGTAGGGGGCTCTTTTAGTCAACCAACTCTACACAATGGCCCCCACAGCTGTAATTGTAAATCATGCCTCGCAGCATCGTGCAATAAAGCTCAACCAGGTTCACGTTCTGTAAAGGGACTAAAGTAAAAAAAGTAAAAACCAAAACGGTTTATAGAAACAAATAACACAAATCCCAGGTCCCGTTCTTTGATGTGGACTTGGGAACTGAGCCGACAAATGATGGCTGCATTATTCAGCCATCATCTGCCTCTAACAGATGCGAGTGGACGGAAGCGGCCGTTAACCTGTTATATGCCGCTAACAATCTGTGATGGCAGAATTTACAGTGACTGGTCCAGGTGGGGCACACTGTTCTAACTGTCCCTGCATCATGATTGTGGGGTGCCAATGGGTTGTCATGACAGCTTGAGGTTTTCTGAACACCCCAGTGCTTGTCATGACAATACTCTGTAGTATCGGTGTCTCTGCGCCTTGACAGGCAGAGACGCCGTCCCTCTTACCGCCGCGCTCCCCTCCCGGCGTCCTCCGGCGCGCAACTTCCCGGGCATTGTGCTTAGGGCACGCGCGCGCTCCCTCCCTCTTAAAGGGGCCGCGCACGCCGTCCTAAAGAGTCCCCGGCCAATGACCGGAGGACCTCTCATATAAAAGGCACCTCCTCCAAGATGGAGGTGCCCATGCAAGGTTGTAGCTTTGTGTGTTAAACTCTGCTTCAGCCCTCAGGTCCCGCTGCCAGCCTGACTACAAGTCCAGCCCACCAGCCTGACTACAAGTCCAGCCCGCCAGCCTGACTACAAGTCCAGCCCGCCAGCCTGACTACAAGTCCAGCCCGCCAGCCTGACTACTAGTCCAGTCTGCCAGCTTGTCTACTCTGCAGCCCGCCAGTCTGTCTACAGTCAAGTCCGCCAGTCTGTCTATGGGCCTTGCCCGCCTGCTTACCTGGAAGCACCTGCCTGTTACCTGCCGTGCCTACCAGCCAGCCTATCTGGAGGCTCCTGCTTGTTACCTGCTGTGTCTGCCAGTCCGCCTACCCGGATCACCCGTCAGCCTGCCTGCCGTGCTCATCTGCTGTACCGGTCAGTCCCTGCCTTCTGACCCGTGGGAGTCACCTGCTCTCATACAAGGTCGGTCCCAGAGTAGCACCTGGTCCCTCTGCTCGGTCCTTCCCTGGTCACGGAGTCGATTGAGCCGCCGTATGACCTTGGTCAGTCCGAGTTGACAGCTACTTACGCCCCTCTGGTCCCTCCTTGCACCGCAGCGCAGAGGTTCCACCACCCGGATCCGTAACATACTCCTTTGAACACATGCCTGTGGAGAGTAGGAGACTGTGATTTTTGCTACATACTGAAGCAGGGCTGCCACCAGGAATTTCAGCACCCCATACTGGCAACATTTCCGGGCACCCTTGAGACTCCACACCAGCCCCGCCTCCACCCCTCAAACTTTCCACCGTCCCACCTCCCACTCTTGGAAAAACTCTGCTTCTGCACCTCGGTTTCACCAATCACACATAAACAGTTCCCATTGAACACCATATCACATACACAGCCATCAGCTTTTGTTTTGGCCAAAAGATTTTTTAAACCTGCCACCACGACAAGGTAGACTCTTTTGGCAGGGCCCTACTCTACTCTAACCTATTAAACATTTCTTAAACTATCCAATATTCTTTTTAGGTATATTTTGCTTATTTTTCTTTAAGGGAATGAGTGACGTACATTTTTGAAACTAATTGAAACCAGATTGTGATAATTTTTTTATAATCTGTATTTCTGACTTCAGATTATTGTATCCTGTTTTCTGTACATTTATGGAAATCTGCTGTCTTGCCTGTTTGGAGATATGAACAATAGACATATGGATGTATATATATCACAAGACAAAACAGGGGACTCTAATTCCTAGGGAGAGTTTTCTATACATGTTCTCATGTTTAGTGACATGCAGATGTCATTGTGCAGGAAAGGGGAAGAGGTGAGCTGTGACACGACCTAATGTGAATGGTGGATTCTGTTATCTCTCATTGTAATCCTGCTGGCTATGATAATGAGGTGACTGCTGAAAAGGAATCTCTTCTGGACGTGTTATTCTATTAGAAAAGCAATTTCTGTTTATTTATTATTTATGATATAAGGGGTGACAAACTTTAAAGTAAATTCTTCCAAAAAGTTAAACTATGATTAAAAGGATTGGCAATTTTCTGGTTATTCTTGACCAATGTGTTTGAGATGATGATAAGGCACTTAGTATTATGGTCTTTCTTGAACTTCGGCACTAAATACGAAATATGGGAAATAGACTATATTTCTATGTTGAATTTCTGCATTAAGGGCCTTTTATTCATCTCACACACACATTGGTTAAGAATAACCAGAGCATGGTCAATGCCCTTAACATAAAAGTTTTGTAAAACATTCCCACTAAACATTTCGCTAATTAAATCTATTTTTCATAAGAGTCATTTAGTTAAATCCTTTGGTCAATTATGTAAAGTGCAAAATTATAATGTAACAAAACAAAGACAAAACGTATAACCAATTAATACAATGAAAATAAGGTCATTTTGTGAGGTCAGAAAACATATTAAAACAACGATCTAAGGAAATGAACCATAATAATAAAGACGTATTTCCATAAATTCAAGAACAACAAACAATAGTGCGCTCTATCCTAAAAACTGAGCCCTAATATTAAATGGGTATTCCCATCTGGGGTACCGATAGTGCATCGCAGGGTCAGTCAGGTGCAGGTCTCAGAACTGAAACATTACTATCCGATCTGTTACATCTGTCTAATGCTAGGACTTTGGGTCAGTAATCCCGCAGTCAGGCTAGGACACTCATCCATAATACAGGGGAACATACATGGCAATAACACACTAATGTAAAACTGGCTGCAATGTAGAAGATGTGAAGATGCAAATTTACATGTATGGAACAGGCAGTCGTTTTACCTTCTGGTTAGAAAAATCCTTAATCAGGTCTTTAATATTCAGGTGTCTGGCGAGCTCATGCTCAATTGACAGAAGGGCTCGGCTGTTTAACCGTTGTTCCGTCATTGTAGAATGCAGATAGTTCTTGAGAGTTTGCTAATGCTATCTCTCCTTCTGCTACTCAAAGTGGTTGGGTGATAAAAATGCTTGCAATACACACCTCTCCAAATCTTGAAGCTCGAATTTGTAGATGGCGTTTAGTAAAGCCAGTGGACCCATGTTTTCTGTTAATGTAGCTTCATAAACTTTCCGAAGACGTTACTACTCAGAAAGTAACGGTGATGTGAGATCTACCTGCCTTCCCATGGGTTGTTCCATCTCTTGCTATTATTTTGAATTATTTGGTTCTTTCCTAGAATGGGTGGTTAACCGCTTCCCGACCGCCCACTGTACATAAACGTCCGCGCTGCCTGGGCTCTGTGCAGCGCGGACGTTTAAAAACTGTGGGTGGTCTCGCAGCGCTCAGGACCCCAGGGTCCTGCAAGCGCTACGAGAGCGGTGCAGAGTGATAGCTCTGACAGGGAACAACATCGGGACCTGATTGGATCAGGTCCCAGTGATGTTAACCCTTTGCTGTCTTCTATATGCCGCGATCTATAGTGATCGCGGCATATATTAGACAGCAGGAGGAGAGGGGGTGGTATACTTACCTCTCCGAAGACCCCTGATACCTTCAAGGACCTTGGGTTGCTATGGCAGCTGGAGGTCACATGACTGCCTCCAGCTCTGCCATATATGGTGTCCTGCCAGCGTCAGCCTGCAGCTGAAGCCTGGCAGGACACACTGACTGTGTGAAGATCTCATGTAATGTAATATATGTCTATTACATTACATGAGATCAGCGATCAGAAAAATAAAAATTATTGTCCCATACAGGGACTAAGTAAAAATGTAAAAAAAAAGAAAAAATGTTTTGAAACTGTTAAAAAAAAAATACAAAATAAATGAAAATAAATAAATAAAATATTAAACCGATAAATCCGTATATTTATGCAAAAATAAAAAAAGTACACATATTTGGTATCGCCGCGTCCGAAACAACCTGAGCTATAAAACTGTCACACTAATTAACTCCTTCTGTGCACACCGTAATAAAAATAGCTAAAAAACGGAGCAAAAAACTATGCTTTTTCCTCATGTCGCCAAACAAAAAGTGGAAAAAATGCGATCAAAAAGCAAAATGGAAATAAAAATGGTACCGCTGAAAACGTCATCTTGTTCCGCAAAAAAAAAGCCATACAGCTCCATCAGCCGAACAATAAAAAAGTTATAGCGCTCAGAATAAAGCAATGCAAAAAATATATTTTTTTCTATAAAATTGTTTTATTGTGTAAAAGCGCCAAAACATAAAAAAAATACAGTATGTGTAGTATCGCTGTAAACGTACTGACCCGAAGAATAACGCTGCCTGATCACTTTTACCACACGCAGAACGGCATAAAAAAAAACCTCAAAAAACAATTCCTGAATTGTTTGTTTTTGTTAATTTTACCTCCCAAAAAACGGAATAGAAAGCGATCAAAAAATGTCACGTACCCAAAAATGGTACCAATAAAAAGGTCAACTCGTCCCGCAAAAAAGAAGCCATCACATGACTTTGTAGGCCGAAATATGGAAAAATGATAGCTCTCAAAATATGCCGATGCAAAAACTAGATTTTGCAAAAAAAAGCGTCTCTTAGTGTGTGACAGCTGTCAGTCATAAAAACCCGATATAAATCTGGTATCTCTGTAATCGCACCGACCCGAAGAATAAAGTAATCACATCACTTATACTGCACGAGGAACGGCGTAAAAAATAAATAAAACCAATTCTTCACCTGCTACTGATTTGTTTATTATGTCTCCCAAAGATCGCAGTAAGGCTCTGCTCACATTTATCCTGCGCTCTGCGCTGAGCACTTACGCCAGAGTTTCCGTGTAAATCTCTGAAATACGTGATTCAGACGGAACCCATGAAGGAAGATTCCCTGTAATGAGGCAGATATAGGCCACTGTGAATGCCGTCTGGCCTGTGATACCACGGTGTCATTTGTTTTAGGCGTGCATAAAAGTGCGGTTGGCCACAGTTTTGTGCACTTCTGAAAAAAAGGACACCGCTAAACAGAGGCCAGACGGAGTCCAGAGTAACTCTGCTGCCTCATTACAGTGAATGGATCCCTCAGGGGTTTCATCTGAATTACATCACTTGGAAATTTAGATGGAAACCCCGATGTAAGTGCTCAGCCTAGAGCGCCGGATAAATGTTACGTAAAATGTTCCCAATAAAAGCTTCAACTCAGTCCTCAAAAAAAGCTAGTCCCCACTCAGGTCCGTCATCTGTTAAAAATATAAGGGACTTCCAAGTTACTGATAGCAGAAAGGCTCTGGAAAAGCGAAATGGCCCTTGCCCCCCAAAAGAAATTCAGAAAATTTTGTGCTCTCAAATCCAAATGCCTATTCTACAATAATTTGTTCTCCAATTGTCAAATAGCGCTCCGCCCCCCCCAGATCTCGCCGTATGGCTGAGCGGTACGATACAGCCACATATGGGGTATTGCCACTTTTAGAAGAAATTGTGTGACACATTTCGGCACCATTTTTACCCATTGCCCTGTGTGAAAATGTAAAATCTGAGTGTAAAACATTTTTTTGTGGTAAAAATATAATTATGCTTTTTTCACTGCCCAATGGTATAAATTTAAAAATTAAAAAATACTCACTACTTCCCTAGATGAATTCCTTGAGAGGTGTAGTTTACAAAATGGGGTCACTTGTGGGGGTTTCTGCTGTTTCGGCATGTCAGCGACTCTTCAAATGTGACATGGTGTCTGCAACCTATCCCAGCCAACATAGCGCTCCTTTCTCTTCCGAACCCTGCCGTACACCAAAGCTGTGGTTTTCCCCCACATATGGGGTATCGGCGTACTCAGGAGAAATTGCACAACAAATTTCATGGTGCAATTTATCCTGTTACCCTTATGATAATGCAAAATTAAGGGATGAAAAAAGTTTTTGTGGGAAAAATTTGAAAATTTTATTTTTACAGCTCAATATTATAAACTTCTGTGAAGCACCTTGGGGTTCAAGGTGCTCACCACACATCTAGATAAGTTCCCTAAGGGGTCTAGTTTCCAAAATGGTGTCACTTGTGGGGGGTTTCCACTGTTTAGGCACATTAGGGGCCCCCCAAATGCAACATGGTGTCCACTAATTATTCAAACAAATTTTACATTCAAAAAGTCAAATGGCGCTCCTTCCCTTCCGAACCCTGCCGTGCGCCCAAACAGTGGTTTTCCCTCAAATATGGAGTATCAGAGCGCTCAAGAGAAATTGCACAAAAAAAATTGGGGTCCATTTTTTCCTGTTACCCCTGTGAAAATAAAAAAAATTGGGTCTAAAGTAACATTTTTGTGAAAAAAGTTAAATGTTCATTGTTTTCTTCCACATTCCAAAAATTCCTGTGAAGCACCTGAAGGGTTAATAAACTTCTTGAATGTGGTTTTGAGCACCTTGAGGGGTGCAGTTTTTAGAATGGTGTCACTTTTGGGTATTTTCTGTCATAAAGGCCCCTCAAAGTGACTTCAAATATGATGTGGTCCCTAAAAAAATGTTTTTGTAAATTTTGTTGGAAAAATGAGAAATCGCTGGTCAACTTTTAACCCTTATAGCTCCCTAACAAAAAAAAATTTGGGTTCCAAAATTGTGCTGATGTAAAGTACACATGTGGGAAATGTTATTTATTAACTATTTTGTGTGACATATCTCTCTGATTTAAGGGCATGAAAATTGCAAAATTTTCAAAATTTTAGCCAAATTTCCGATTTTTTCACAAATAAACGCAAGTGATATCGAAGAAATTTTACCACTATCATGAAGTACAATATGTCACGAAAAAACAATCTCAGAATCAGGGGGATCCGTTGAAGCGTTCCAGAGTAATTACCTCATAAAGTGACAGTGGTCAGAATTGTAAAAATTGGCCCGGTCACGAAGGCAAAAACAGGCTCTGGTGCAAAGTGGTTAAGTATGAAACAGGTTCCTCCGCTATAATCCATTATCTTGACGATTTTCTTTTTTGTGGGACCACCAGATTCCAGGTCCTGTCAATTTTTGCTGGACAATTTTAGTTTTTTCACGTCGCATTTTGACGTTCCGTTATCCAGTGAAAAAACTTTTGCTACTACTTCGCTATCCTTTTTAGGAATTGAGATGGATTCCGTTGCCATGGTTTTTCGCCTTCCCTCAGAAAAAAATTTAAAATTGCTGTCCCAGATTGAAGGATTATGTCAAATGCAGTCCATGCTAGGCCTCCTTAACTTTGCTTGCACAGTAATGCCTATGGGGAGAATTTTTTCCAGACGTTTATCCCTCTCGACCAAAAGCATCAAGCTTCCCCATCATAGAATTCGGATAAAACCTCCTTTGAAAGCAGACTTGCTGGTTGGGAAGGAGTTCCTCTTGTCCTATAATGGATATACATGCTTTTAGTCATCAGAATTGACTAATGAGGATCTCTCCCTTTTTTCCGATGCCGCTGGATCTACTGGTTTCAGTGTCATTTTTGGAGACCAATGGTGTGCCGAACCTTGGCCGGAATCTTGGTGCACTGAGGGCTGGGTTAAAAACCTTACTTGGTTAGAGTTATTTCCTATCATCACAGCCATTTCTTTATGGGGCCCATCCCTCAGGGATAAACGGATCTGTTATTGGACTGACAATATGAGTGTTGTACATGCCATAAATCACTTGTCATCCTCATCTCCCCAGGTTATCAAATTACTCAGATTCCTGGTATTAAAATGCTTAAGTTTAAACATCTGGTTTTAAGCCCGCCATGTTCCGGGTACAAATAATGTCATTGCTGATTCTCTTTCTCGTTTCGATAGGCAGAAATTCCGGGAATGTTTCCCCGCGGCCAAAGCGGAGGGACATCCATGCCCATCCCTCATGTGGGAGGTGGTAGAGAAGGATTGATGGAGTTGGTGAGATCTTCAGTGGCCTCGTCTACATGGCGTTCTTACGGTAAGGCATGGAATGAGTGGCATAACTTATTTGGGGATAGATCAGCAGCAGCATCCGACGCTGCCCGTCTGGAGGTCACAATCGAATATTTACTTTACTTGCGTAGCATGGGTGTTTCAGGAGCCGTTGCACAGAACCGCCTATCTGATCTCGGTGTTTATTTTCGCCTCTTGGGTTGGAACGATGTTACTAAGGTTTTCATCATTCGGCAGGCTATTATGGGTTGGAGGAGGGAGCACACTCGTCAGGAGAACAGACGGCCCATTTCTTTCAGTTTACTTACCCGCCTAATCAACTCCACTCCCTCTGTCTGCTCTTCTCCTTTCAAGTCTGCTCTTCTCTCTGCTGCTTTTTGACTCGCGTTTTTTGGTGCTTTGCGCATTAGTGAATTGGTGTCCCCATCCAAGCGCACTTCAGGAGGACTCCAGTATGATGGTGTCACTCCCTGTGACCGAGGTCTCCGTATCCACTTTCGGAAATCGAAAATTGACCCGTCCGGTATTTGTTCATGGGTTCCCCTTCTTGCCATCCCCGGTCCTATTTGTCCTTTAACCCTTGTTAATAATTACTTATCGTTCTGGCGATCTGGTGACTCCTTTTTCTCACATGAGGATGATTCTCCTCTTACGGTTTTTCAATTTCAATCCCTTTTTTGGAAATGTTTAGCTTTCGCAGGCCTTCCTCTCAAGGTATTTGGTACGTACTCCTTTAGGATAGGAGCTGCTACCGAAGCAGCCCGTGCTGGTTTGCCTAACTCCGAGATCCAGCGCATTGGTAGATGGCGTTCCTCCTGTTTTGCAAGATACATCAGACCGAATTTATTGCTTCACTAACTTTATTATCTCTTGATAGGTGGTGTAAAATACACAGTGTAGATACTGGGCCACTCCTACATCTTCTGTGCATCCCAAAGAGCAGAACGTCGACCAGGTGGCAGAGGTCTTGGGTTCCACGGCATCAACGTTTTTTTGGAGAGGAATAAGAGGCTTGACCTGGCCTCAGGTTCTTCCCGAGGTGGTGCGGATAGCTCAGACTGCTTCCTCTCCCTTAATTCTAGTCCTGCATGTGGGCGGGAATGATCTCTGCTCCTTTCATCTAGCGGAACTCCTCACAATCATGCGCTCCGACGTGGATAAATTCCACAGACTTTTTCCAGAGCTTACTCTGATTTGGTCAGAGGTCATGTCACGTGTTGCATGGTAGGGCGCGAGAGATGCGGCGGCAGTTGAACGTTCTCGGCGCACGCTTAATGCCCGCTTGTCCCGCTTTAAGGCCGGAGTGGTCATGAGGCATCACCAACTTGAGGGAGACAATTCTAGTCTTATGCTACCCGATGGTGTCCATCTGATGGAAATAGGGCTGGATATTTTTCTCTCCGGTCTCCAGGATAGCATAGAACAGGCTTTGTACCAAATGGGTGGGGGTCGGAGCGCAGTATAAATACTCCGCTCCTCCTTGGCGGTCATTTGCTCCATCTTGATGTTTTTTTCCGGTACGAAGTCTGACTTGCGCCGGGAGTCCAGCTGTGGCATATGGATTCGCACTTGTTTCAGCTGGCTAATAGTGCCTTAACCGGGTTTTATACCAGTTACGCGCTGAGCATGTCCTTTTTGGCTGTGACCGACTTCTACCCATTAAAAGGAGTTTTGGTTAAATTCTGCATGTTGTCGTTATTCCATGGGACTTTTTGGGGAAATTTTGTTGTTGGGTCTCAGGAGTCATCTTACTACTGTTAATGGTAAAAATGATCATAGACATGTGCAATGTTAGTTAAAAAAAAATCTGGCCTCCTCCTCCCCTTAATAGCCGGCCATCGCACACCATGTTATTTCTTCTTAGCCCAAGACAGCACCAAAGACTGGAGCTGTTATGAGCAAGAGGAAATCCAATTACCGGTTAGTGTAAAATGTTCTGCACATGCCTATGAGTATAATGAAGCACAGATGTTGTGGCGCTTATACTTACTGCCAGCGCATGAGTAGATCTGCTGGCATCTCTGTATTTGGTGTCATATATTGGGATCCTCTGTCATTGCTATGCTTATCTTCATTATTAACTGCTAATTTAAAAAAAAAAAAAAATCCGGCCTCCTTCCTCCCCTTAATAGCCGGCCATCACACACCTCTTCCCAACACCCATGACAGCACTTTCATGAGTGTGAGGAAATCTTACTACTGATAATGGTAAAAATGATCATAGACATGTGCAATGTTAGTTAAAAAAAAAAAATCCGGCCTCCTTCCTCCCCTTAATAGCCGGCCATCGCACACCATGTTATTTCTTCTTAGCCCAAGACAGCACCGAAAGATGGAGCTGTCATGAGCAAGAGGAAATCCAATTACCGGTTAGTGTAAAATGTTCTGCACATGTCTATGAGTATAGTGAAGCGCAGATGTTGTGGCGCTTATACTTACTGCCAGAATAGGAGTAGATCTGCTGGCATCTCTATCTTCCATGTCTCCACTGGGATCTGCTGTCATCTTTATGCTCACCTGTAATTAAAAAAAAAAAAAAAAAATCCGGCCTCCTTCCTCCCCTTAATAGCCGGCCATCACACACCTCTTCCCGACACCCATGACAGCACTTTCATGAGTGTGAGGAAATCTTACTACCGGTAATGATAAAAATGATCATAGACATGTGCAATGATGTTTGTTTTAAAAAAAAAAAAATCCGGCCTCCTTCCTCCCCTTAATAGCCGGCCATCGCACACCATGTTATTTCTTCTTAGCCCAAGACAGCACTGAAAGATGGAGCTGTCATGAGCAAGAGGAAATCCAATTACCGGTTAGTGTAAAATGTTCTGCACATGCCTATGAGTAGAGTGAAGCGCAGATGTTGTGGCGCTTATACTTACTGCCAGCGCATGATTACATTGTCTGGCTTCTTCATCTTTGGGGTCTGTGTTTTGGGTCCCTCAGTGTCGTATCCATGGTCATCTTCATTCCAGCAGTGCTTTCAGATGATCATCAAAGTGATGTCCAATCTTCAGTTCTTCAAGGTCTACTGGAGGCTGAGGAAGACAGCTGGCTCTGATGACTATGGAGCTGGTGTCTTGTCAAGGGTTTCCAAGTTGACAAAAGAAAATCCCTTGAACATGGCCTGGTCCTTTGCTGATAGAGGTGACTTTTTGGCCTCTGCTGCTTCTAATTTCTCCAGATGGTGTGGTCGAGAACTGTGATGAGCTTTAGATGGCTACAAAACAAACAAAAAAATAATTATTACCAAAATCTCAAACGTTCTGGAGAAGGATGATATGAAATGATCTGGACCATCAGACCAGGACCAGCAGCTCTGGATGATGTTGATTTTCCAATGTTAGGCTGTGTGCCCACGATGCGTTTTTAATGCGTTTCTGCAGCGTTTTTGCAGCTGCGGAAACGCATTAAAAACGCATGGTAGAAGGGCAGCAATGATAATCCGCATGTGCTGTGCACATGCTGCGGAAAAATCCGCTGTGGATTATCATTACGGAAAAAAACGCAGCACTACCAATTATTTTGCGGAAATGCTGCATTTATCGCCGCCATTGACTTGCATTAGAACGCGCCAATTCCGCAAGACTGCATCTGTACTTGCGTAATTGGTGCGTTCTAATGTGCGGATGGTACCCAGGACTAGAGGAGAGGAGACTCTCCTCCGGACCCAGGCACCATTAAAAAATCTGTAAAAAAAGAATAAAATAAAAAATAAATGTATATTTACCTTCCGGCGGCCCGCGCTGCGCTCCTACTTGCTTCCTGGCACTTTGCAGTGGATTGAAGGACCTGCGCTGACGTCAGAGTCATGTGACGGGTCATGCGACGCTGACATCGGCAGGTCTTTCAATCCACTGCAAAGTGCCGGCACCGAGCGAAGCAAGCCAGCGCGGGCCATCGGAGGGTAAGTATACATTTATTTTTTTTATTTTTAACCACTCTCTCGGGTCGCACTATATAAATCCATGCAGTTTGCATGGATTTATATAGTGTGACCTAGTTGTCACAAGCACTTTCCAAGTGATGCTAAAATCACTTGGAAAGCGCTTGTCAATCCGCAGGCGGAAATGCATGTGAAGAAAGCTTCACATCCGCATGTCCCTGGCAGGAAAAACGCATGTACAATGCGCATGTACAATCCGCATGTATGATCCGCACGTACAATCCACATGTACAATCCGCATGCGGAAATGTCAGTGAATAACGCTCCATTTCCGCATGTCCCCGGCAGGAAAAACGCATGTACAATCAGCATGTACGATCCGCATGTACGATCCGCAAGTACAATCCGCATGTACGATCCGCATGTACAATCCGCATGTACAATCCGCATGTGTTTTTTTCTGCCAGGGAGATGCAGAAACGCTCAGGAAAAAATCCTGGGCATTTCTGCATCGTGGACACGTAGCCTAAGTGTCAGCGCTAACTAATACTTAACAGAGGTGCAATGTGATCTGCTCATATACTTACTACAGGGATGTGAGGTGGAGGCACTTTCAGGGCTTCCACAGAGACCCAATCAATACACTGGAAAAACACGTGCTCTCGGATGTTACCATGGACTCCTAAGCGTCTGGCTGGATCTTTCTGTAGGAGCTAAAAACAATAAAGTAAAACCCATGAAGGTAAGCGGTAGAGGCAATAAAACATTCTCACAACTTCACCATTTAAATGAATATTGTACAACCCCTAGTACTAATAACCTGGAATTATACTGACCTGTTTAATGATGTCATCAATGCCGGAGGATGCCTCATCGAGTGTCAGATGGAACGTACACTCACTGGTAACCATATCTTTTAAGATGACGCCAAGAGAATACCAGTCTACTCCGGCGTTATACTCCTCGCCAGCAAAAATCTATCATGGAAGAAAGAACAAAAAGGTCAAAATGTTAACATTCCCATGGACTGTAATTTTAGCGAAAACTAAATAGGAAAGCACTATTATCCCACCTCAGGAGCCATGTAACCTGCAGTCCCAGCGTATTCGGTGGCTGTTCGGTCTCCATGCATGTTGTCAATTGCGAGACCGAAATCTGTGATCTTAATATGGCCCGTTTCAGCCACCAAGATGTTCTCGGGCTTGAGGTCTCTGTGGATGACGCCCTTGGAGTGGAGGTACTGGATTCCACAGACCAGTTCAGCGGCATAGAATCTGACAGAAAGACATGAATGAGTGTAACTTTCCGAGAAGACAAGAAACACAAAGATATTGCTTCCAGCCAATATTATCTACATTGACTGGACGATTAGAACAAGATGACCATATGCAGAACATACAACAAATCCTGCCAGATCCCACTGAAGAATAATGAGGCCACTCAGATTTCTGTCAATGTTCTGGTTAATTTCGCTGCAACCTACAATATTTTTTATATTAAAAACACCAGAAGAACCCAAAGGCAGATAATACAGCAGGGAAGTGAACGGATCAATGCTAGACATTTCTATACAGTTATGATCAGGATTGTAGGTAACATAAAATGTACCTTGCGCTGGGGATGTCAAGCCGCCCCTTCTCCAGAAGGAAGGTGTTAAAGTCCCCGCAGCTCACGTATTCCAGACCAAGCAGCACACAGAGCTGGAGCACAGAAATACAGAAGTAGATTTGTATGCAGGTAAAGTGGCCAAAAGATCACAATATCTACACACCTACTACAGAATAGCTCAGTATAACTATAGGCCGCAGGATAAATGGAAGGTGGTCTAGATGTCCCATGTAAGAAGGATTACATTTCACATGTCCCATCATTTGTTTCAATGTTCTAGCTGATGACCATGAGACCCCTGTAATGACACCTTAGGGTTCATAATGATGCTCCTGTGGAGGGTCACTTAAATATGCGGATATGTAGAATGATTTTCTTCAGGGGCATACAGAGATAGAAAGAATTGCTGTACATTTTGTTCAGTTAATGTTCAATGTCCTTTTATGTCAGATATTTATAGGGGTGTCCTGTGATTACTGATGCACAGGGCAGGCATGGTGCCAGTATCTCTTCCCCCGCAGCATCTGGCAGATTTATTATAAAATGATTCTGGTTTATGGTAAAAACACGAGGTCAGACCTTGTACAACACTTTAATAAGTAAAAAATGGAGGCACGTTTTCATGAAACTAGCTTCACGTGGCGAGACTCCTTAGATATGGTGCTCGGATTGAATCATGTTTTTCAAAGCATTTAACTCAGACAAAAGAATGAAATCTTTGTGCCCGGAGTTCTCACTAGTTGTATCAGCAGAATAATATATCATACAGAAAATACTTACACATATCTTACTGACCAACAGTCAGGGAGGCCCGACTGGACTGGACGAGTGTAGACTGCAGTGCACAAAGCATGGTTGTTGTATACCCTAATCCAAGCTACAATAATACCAGGCCATAAAAGTGGTGGTCTGAAGGACATGATGCTCCATCTGTTAACCGGTTCAGGACCGCCCACTGTACCCAGGGTCCTGCAAGCGCTGCGGTTCCGGTGCAGAGCGATAGCTCTGACATGTGAGATCATGGGGACCTGATTGGATCAGGTCCCCATGATGTTAACCTGTTCCTATCTTCTAGATGAAGCGATCCATAGCGATCGCGGCATTTAAAAGATAGTGACACCGGTGGTCGGTGATCCAGACCCCGACATACCTTAGCAGCGAGGGGATCCTGATGCTGTGGCCTCTGACCTCATTGAGACCTGATTGGCTCAGGTCTCGATGATGTCAGCATCACACCAGCCAATCAGAGAGGGCGATCTGCCTGATAAATACACTGTTTCCCCTCCGATCTCAGTGAGAGAGCAGAGGAGAAACAGTGTGACAAGAGCTGTGTCAGCCTTGCCACTGTGAAAGTAGAAAAAAAGAAAGTAAGAGTTAGGTTAGGGTTAGTCAGTCCTGTCAGTCAGTCAGTCCGTCCTCTCAGGTCAGGTCAGTCAGTCCTGTCAGGTCAGTCCAGTCCAGTCAGTCCAGTCCGGTCAGTCCAGTCCCGTCCGGTCAGTCCAGTCCAGTCAGTCCAGTCCAGTCAGTCCAGTCCAGTCAGTCCAGTCCAGTTCCGTCCGGTCAGTCCAGTCCAGTCAGGCCAGTCCAGTCAGTCCAGTCCAGTCAGTCCGGTCAGTCCAGTCCAGTCAGTCCGGTCAGTCCAGTCCAGTTCGGTCAGTCCAGTCCGGTCAGTCCAGTCCAGTCAGTCCAGTCCGGTCAGTCCAGTCCAGTCAAAAAATATAAAAACAAATAAAATGGCCCGTCAGACTTATACCGCAGAGGAGGTGTATGCCCTGCTATGTTCTGACACTGATGACAGTGCAATCTCAGATGGAGATGTGGATTTTGAGGGCTTTAGTAGCGGCGACACTGAGAGCTCAGAAATGAGCAGTGATTCTGTTCCATCCTCAAGCCCAAGGACCAGTACAACAATAGGGCAAATAGCGCTACTGGAGAAACGTCTCCAAATCAGGGAACACTGCCCAGTACAAGCGCTGTCCCTTCTACTAGTGAATTGGCGCACGCCAGTGTACAAGGGGCTTTGCCACGTGATATAGCATTTCCCAGATGGGAGGCTTCGGATTCGGCTGCTCCATTCAGCCCTGATTTCAACGCCATTCCTGGTATAAATGTGGAGGTGGAAGATTTTGGACCAATTCATTTTTTTAATTTGTTTTTTACAGACAGCTTGCTAGAGCATATTGTTGTGCAAACAAATTTATAGGCATCCCAATTCATAAGCCAGAATCCCCGATGTTACTATGCTAGGGCAAATTTATGGACACCAACTAATGTCCCGGAAATCAAAAAAAATTTAGGACTTACATTTGCCATGGGGCTTGTTAAAAAACCGAGCATTCGATCCTACTGGTCCAACCACCCTGTTCAAGCCACCCCTATGTTTTCAGTCGTTCTTCCTAGGACCCGTTATGAAATGCTCATGCGGTTTTGGCATTTTAACGACAATAGTCAATGCCTGCCCAGAAATGCCCCAGAACATGACAGGCTATATAAAATTAGACCCATCATTGAAAATTTGTCAGAAAAATTCTGAAGGCTCTACACCCCAACACAAAATATTTCTATAGATGAGTCCCTTGTAAAAATTCAAAGGAAGACTGCACCTCAAGCAATTTATAACATCTTAAAGGGCAAGGTTTGGAATAAAGCTCTATAAAATGTGCGAAAGTTCAACCGGATACACATCCGCTTTTCACATATATGAGGGGAAAGATAGCCAACTAAACCCACCAGGATGCCCTACTTATCTGGGGACATCTGGAAAAATTGTTTGGGAGCTGATAAGTCCATTTTTTCAAAAAGGCTACAATCTATATGTGGACAATTATTACACCAGCATACCCCTATTTAAAAGTCTGGTTGAACACAACATCGGAGCTTGTGGGACCATTCGTAAAAAACGTCAGGGGTTTCCACAACCATTGGTCAACCAAAAGTTCCAAAAGGGGCAGTCAGGGGCTGTACGCAACGGAGAGCTGCTTGCCCTGAAGTATAGGGATAAGAGGGATATTTTTGTCCTCAGCTCGATCCACACAGATGCCACAAGGGCCACTGTAGAACTAGGATCCACCACTCCGAAGCAAAAACCTGTGTCAGTCATTGACTACAACAAACACAAGGGGGGTGTGGACCTTGCAGACCAGGTTCTACAGCCATACCAGGTATCAAGAAAGTCCTATACCTGGTATAAAAAGTTGGTTATTTATTTGTTTCAGGTGGCCACATACAATTCTTTTGTGTTGTACAAAAAAGCAGGAAATTCCAATCCTTTTCTTGATTATCAAGAAAAGGTAATTGAAAATCTTGTTTTTGAAAGTGTTAGCCCCGCTCATCCATTAGAATCTGAGGATGTGAAAAGACTCACTGAGCGACATTTTATTGCACTTATTCCAGCAACGGAAACGAGAAGGAACCCCCAGAAAAGATGTCGTGTATGTACTAAGAGAGGAATGAGGCGTGATACCCGCTACTATTGCCCACAATGCCCATCATTGCCAGCCTTATGCGTCACTGACTGCTTTAAAATCTTCCACACAGAACCACGTTTTTAAACTGTAAAAATGTATCCCAATTTGTCATTCAAACATTTGGTTCATTTAGTGAATGACACATTCGAGTAGAGCTCACTTAATTTCCAGGGGTGGGGGGGTTCTCCAGAATCTAAACCTTCCATTGTGTGCTTGTTTCTGGTAATCATCCATTGAGTTAAAATGGTCACTAAACCCATAGATGAATTCCCAGACGGATGTCATTTCCAAAATGGGGTCACTTCAGGGGGGATTTTTTAGTTATGGTACTTAGCGCCTCTGAAAAGTGCCAGAACAGCAGAATCCCCCATGAAGTGACCCCATTTTGGAAATGACACCTCTCTGGGAATTCATCTATGGGTTTAGTGACCATTTACCTATCTACTTATTTTCCCACCACTAGATTAATTTATACAGAGGAGTAGATTGTAAAATTCGGTCACTTGTTGGGGGTTTCCTCTGTTTAGGCACCTCAGGGGCTCTCCAAATGCAACATGGCGTCCGCTATCGATTCCAGCCAAATTTCCAATCCAAAAGTCAAATGGTGCTCCTTACCTTCCGAGCCATGCCGTGCGCCCAAACAGTGGTTTTGCACCACATATGGGGTATCAGCATGCTCAGGAGAAATTCCACAACACATTTTGGAGTCCATTTTTACCTGTTACCCTTGCGAAAATTAAAAAATATTGGCTCTAAGGTAATTTTTTGTGAAAAAAAGTTAAATGTTCATTGTTTTCTTCCACATTCCAAAAATTCCCGTGAACCACCTGAAGGGTTAATAAAGTTCTTGAATGTGGTTTTGAGCACCTTGATGGGTGCAGTTTTTAGAATGGTGTCACTTTTGGGTATTTTCTGTCATAAAGGCCCCTCAAAGTGACTTCAAATAAGATGTGGTCCCTAAAAAAATGTTTTTGTAAAGTTTGTTGTAAAAATGAGAAATCGCTGGTCAACTTTTAACCCTTATAGCTTCCTAACAAAAAAAAAATTTGGTTCCAAAATTGTGCTGATGTGAAGTAGACATGTGGGAAATGTTATTTATTAACTATTTTGTGTGACATATCTCTCTGATTTAAGGGCATGAAAATTCAAAGTTTGAAAATTGCAAAATTTCCAAAATTTTCCGATTTTTTCACAAATAAACGCAAGTGATGTCGAAGAAATTTTACCACTATCATGAAGTACAATATGTCACGAAAAAACAATCTCAGAATCAGGGGAATCCGTTAAAGCGTTCCAGAGTAATTACCTCATAAAGTGACAGTGGTCAGAATTGAAAAAATTGGCTCGGTCACGAAGGCAAAAACAGGCTCTGGCGCGAAGTGGTTAACGTAGCATCTCAGGTTCTCATACAAGAAGTATTAGAAAAGCAGCTTTTCAAGAGGTTTCAGTAGACTTTGGCTGTGCCCGGGACATTTGCTTACTTGTCTGGGAGATCTCTTTTTTTCTGGAAGCCGACCATAATTTTTAACACGATTGTCTAGAATTATATATGTGTGTATATGTTGCGCCCCTGTGGGTTAAGTCGCCACAGAGGTACTGCATCTCACCCAGAGGTGTGGTATCTCACTCTCAGGTAAGGATAGAGCGCTGCCTGGGACCCTAACACCTGCATCCAACACTACACTACTCCAGACCAGCAGGAGGGGCAAGATGCGTCGCTTCCCTTCTGAGCCCTGTCCCTGGCTGGAGTGAGGGGAACCAAAATAGGAGGAACCATGTAGTGGGTGTGGGTGGAGGAAGTAAATCAGGGGAGCTCAGTAAGAAGTGCTATAAAAAGAAGGTGGAACAATCTAGAAGGGTTCTTCAGTGAGAGGAAGAGTTGGGAGCAGGAGCTCTGTAGGAGCTCTGCTCAGGAGGAGGGCCTAGCCAGAGAGGCCCAAGACTGAAGAGAGAGAGAGAGGAGCAGGAGAAAGGCTCCAGGAGCATGGAAGGGATCCCAGGGGTACGGGCAGTGCTGGAGGCCACCTGTATGCCCGAATCTGCCAGGCGGTGGAGGGATCAAGCCGCAGAGGGGACCGGCCCCTAACTAGTGAGAATTACAAAGTTCAACTAGGAACCGGAGGCTTCTGTACTTTCAGGGTGCAGTTGCCACATCTGCACTCAAGTCGCCAAAAAGGTAACCACATAGGATCCAGGGAACTCCAGGTTGCCCAGAAAGATCCGAGGATACCGACTAGGGACATTGTTTGGCGAGGCACAGGGCAAGAAGGGTGAGGGCCAGCGCAGAAAGACGGCTGAGAAGGTCATATAGAACGAGGTCCTGTCAGGCACTCTTGAAACACCTGGGAGTTTGCTGCACCCCTGCCTGGTGAAAGCAGCGCGATGTGGGAGGTCGTAGTCCAGAAAGTGTAACCTGAGGAACTAAACAACTGTGAGTAAACCCTGAAGACTGCACCACCCTGTCTCTGTGAATTATTCTGGCCGCGCCATCACCCCCTGCACTACAACTGCAACAGCAACATCCATAACATTTCAGCACAGCCCTGGAGCTAAGCTCTACCTGTGGAGGGGTAAACCAACTCTACTGCATTTACACCAGCTCCAGAGGACCTGCTCCGCAGCGGCGGCTCCATATAGCCGCATACCACAGGTGGCGTCACGAACTGTATATAAAAACTATATATCCCCTGTAAATATCTCCTTTTATTGACCGCCCTGGGTCACGGACCGGGTCACCGCCACTGTGATATCTCCCCTGCACCGACCGGCCCTGCACCGAGTACCCCACGGCCCAGGGAGCGCGTCATATATTATAGCTAAATAGATTGTTGACTGTCAATCTTCCTTAATCTGGGGCTCCATGCAAGATCTCGCCTCATGAGATAATTCTGAGAAAGGTCAAAGGTCAAGAATGGGTCTTTCAGCAGGACAATGACCCGAAATATACAGCCAAGGCAACTAAGGTGTGGCTCCGTAAGAAGCATTTCAAGGTCCTGGAGTGGCCTATCCAATCTCCAGACCTGAACCCAATAGAAAATCTTTGGAAGGAGCTGTAACTCAATGCTGCCCAGTGACAGCCCCGAAACCTGAAAGATCTGGAGAAGATCTGTATGAAGGAGGGGGCCAAAATCCCTGCTGCAGTGCGTGCAAACCTGGTCAAGAACTACAGGAAACGTCTGACCTCTGTAATTGCAAACAAAAGTTTCTGTACCAAATATTAAGTTCTGTTTTTCTATTGTATAAAAATACTTATTTCATGCAATAATATACAAATGAATTATGTAAAAATCATACAAAGTAATTTTCTGGATTACTTTTAGATTCTGTCTCTCACAAGTGAAGTGAACTACGATAAAAATTACAGACCTCTCCATTCTTTGTAGGTGGGAAAATTTGCAAAATCGGCAAAGTATCAAATACTTATTTTCCCCACTGTAGAAATGAGCACATACAGTACAGACCAAAAGTTTGGACACACCTTCTCATTTAAAGATTGTTCTGTATTTTCATAACTATGAAAATTGTACATTCAAACTGAAGGCATCAAAACTATGAATTAACACATGTGGAATTATATACTTAACAAAAAAGTGTGAAACAACTGAAAATATGTCTTATATTCTAGGTTCTTCAAAGTAGCCACCTTTTGCTTTGATGACTGCTTTGCACACTCTTGGCATTCTCTTGATGAGCTTCAAGAGGTAGTCACCAGAAATGTCTTTCACTTCACAGGTGTGCCCTGTCAGGTTTAATAAGTGGGATTTCTTGCCTTATAAATGGGGTTGGGACCATCAGTTGTGTTGTGCAGAAGTCTGGTGGATACACAGCTGATAATCCTACTGAATAGACTGTTAGAATTTGTATTATGGCAAGAAAAAAGCAGCTAAGTAAAGAAAAACGAGTGGCCATCATTATTTTAAGAAATGAAGGTCAGTCAGTCCGAAAAATTGGGCAAACTTTGAATGTGTCCCCAAGTGCAGTTGCAAAAACCATCAAGCGCTACAAAGAAACTGGCTCACATGAGGACCGCCCCAGGAAAGGAAGACCAAGAGTCACCTCTGCTTCTGAGGATAAGTTTATCCGAGTCACCAGCCTCAGAAATCGCAGGTAACAGCAGCTCAGATTAGAGACCAGGTCAACGCCACACAGAGTTCTAGCAGCAGACACATCTCTACAACAACTGTTAAGAGGAGACTTTGTGCAGCAGGCCTTCATGGTAAAATAACTGCTAGGAAACCACTGCTAAGGACAGGCAACAAGCAGAAGAGACTTGTTTGGGCTAAAGAACACAAAGAATGGACATTAGACCAGTGGAAATCTGTGCTTTGGTCTGATGAGTTCAAATTTGAGATCTTTGGTTCCAACCACCGTGTCTTTGTGTGACACAGAAAAGGTGAACGGATGGACTCTACATGCCTGGTTCCCACCGTGAAGCATGGAGGAGGAGGTGTGATGATGTGGGGGTGCTTTGCTGGTGACACTGTTCGGGATTTATTCAAAATTGAAGGCATAATGAACCAGCATGGCTACCACAGCATCTTGCAGCGGCATGCTATTCCATCTGGTTTGCGTTTAGTTGGACCATCATTTATTTTTCAACAGGACAATGACCCCAAACACACCTCCAGGCTGTGTAAGGGCTATTTGACCAAGATGGAGAGTGATGGGGTGATACGCCAGATGACCTGGCCTCCAGAGTCACCAGACCTGAACCCAATCGAGATGGTTTGGGGTGAGCTGGACCGCAGAGTGAAGGCAAAAGGGCCAACAAGTGCTAAGCATCTCTGGGAACTCCTTCAAGATTGTTGGAAGACCATTTCCGGTGACTACCTATTGAAGCTCATCAAGAGAATGCCAAGAGTGTGCAAAGCAGTCATCAAAGCAAAAGGTGGCTACTTTGAAGAACCTAGAATATAAGACATATTTTCAGTTGTTTCACACTTTTTTTTGTTAAGTATATAATTCCACACGTGTTAATTCATAGTTTTGAAGCCTGCAATGTGAATGCACAATTTTCATAGTCATGAAAATACAGAAAATCTTTAAATGAGAAGGTGTGTCCAAACTTTTGGTCTGTACTGTATATATATATTATATATATATTTATAATATGGTTGCCAAAAATAAAAAATCCTAATGATTGCACAGATACGTAGCACAATGTGAATGTTAATCTATATAATTGACATTAACTAAGGGGAAATGTAAGCGTCTGTAGAACTACTAAAAGGATATCTTCATAGTGTGACAAAGTCTCTGGTAGTGTGTCAGAAGGGAGGTATGTGTCGCTGAGACTCTTAGACTCAGTGATGTGAAAACATACAAGTTCTCATGCACAAGTAGGTGCAGAGAGAGTTAATAGAACCACATTTACAAGGGAATGTTTTCAGTGGATAATGAAAGTGTAGGGTGGAACGTTATCCACCATCCTTCCAATCAGGGGAGTGTCTGGGCTTTAAATAGTCAGCCCTGACACTCAGGTGTGTTCAGTACCTGGGGAAACTTTGTTCTAGGAAGGAGCTAGCACATGCTGTGATCAACCTGTGTGTAGCTAATTGTGAGTGGCCAGACCTTGGCCGAGATAAGGACTCTGCTGAAAGTTCTGAAAGTTTTGCATTTTGTTTTGTCTCTTTAGCTGAATGGGCTGTGTTTTTATTTATGGACTCAAGGGTAGTTTATGACTGCTAAATAAACTAACCTGAGAATTTAAAGAGACAGTATCTTGTGTTTTACCTACGCATACAGCCGAGCTTGTCGCTATACCACAATAGACTCACAAGCCCAAGTGGGTACACATATATAGTATATAATATTAAGCTCTATAAGGAATCTCCTATAAAATAAAACATCCAAAATGGATGTTTTGGGGGCCCCTGATGAAGCAAGGACGAAAGGTACATTGGTGCACATGTAGCACCCTGAGGACTCGGCTGCTACAGGGGTATTACGCCTCAAGCCAGAGGTGTGGTATTCCACTCCCGGGTAAGGATGGAGTGTGGAACTGAGCTAGTAGGCTGCATGCACTACACACATCCCATTTCCGGGGGACAGACCGACGGTACTCCCACTTAATAAATGTGCAGGTACGACCGAGTCTGTCCTTGGCTGGAGTGGGAGGGGGGGTGGAACATCCCAGTAGTGTAGGGGCAGATAGGGGGAGCAGCCTGGGTAAAGCTAGGAGCTCATTGGGTGCTGGTCACCTGAGCTCACACATAGAGGGAGTATATAAGGTGGGAACCATCTTAGATCAGGGTCAGTCAGTCAGCCACAGTCAGTCAGTCAGACAGTCTGTCAGAGAGCCTGAGAAGCAGAGCAGAGGAGAAGGAAGAGGGACCCAGAGGCGCAGGAAGAGGGGACCCCAAGAGCCCATAAGAGAGCTAATAGGGTGAAGGGTCGGCAACAGGGTACCGGATCCCAAGCTGGTGGAGGCTACAGCACTAATCCTCAGCCAGAGACCGGAGGTCGTGGGCAGGATCTGCCACGACCACCCACTAAATCCACCCGGAAGGCAGACCAAGAATAGGGTCAGGGAACCCAGAGACAAGGGTTTACCAACAAGAGGCCCGAGGGAGCCGGACTTAGGTGGATCCCTGGTGGGAACGGCCAGAAGAAGGGAGAATCAGAAAGGAGCTCAGGACCACACTCCGGAGTTGCCTGGGAGTTGACCGAGTCCAGGACCTGGTGGACGCAGCACGGCTCGGGTGGTCACTGCTGTACACAGTGACCCGAGCAACACCAGTAAGTAAAACCCTGGAACTGCATTTTATGCCTCTGAGTCTCTTTGCTGCACCTTCACAACCACCATCCTCCACGGCTGACCCCCTGAGGCTATACCCCTCCCGTTGGGGGTTATACTATCCAAAGCTGCACACACACCACCAGCCTCAGCGGACCCTGCTGCAGCGGCGGCCGTAGTGACCGCAAATCAACGGGTGGCGTAGTCGACATAAAAGAACATCTAGTAACATCTATAAGGACTGCCACACACTGAGTTTGACACCCTGGGCACGGACCGGGTCACAGCCACTCGGAGACTACAACCCCCATCTGATCCGGCTCCGGGTATCCCTAACAGCACTGGCCCAGGGGGCGCGTCAACTTTGGCGTAGTCGGCAGGATAACGTGCCCGCAACAACCGGGTACTGCGTGCCTGAAGAAAAGTTCACCGTTACCTCAAAAAGAAGTCTCCCGCCGGTTCCGGAGGGTCCCCGCCAACGGACCCCATCACAGGTCGTTTCCCGCCACTGGGAGACGATTCCCGCCATTTCCGAAGATTTCCCGCATTGGAAGAGCGGACGCCATTATGGGCGTGCCAGAGGGTGGCAAGAGGTCACCTCCCATCGTGGGCCAGGTCGAAGAATGGCGCCAAAAGCGGAAACCGCGCCCACCAACAGAGACTGTGATGCTGGAAGTGTCCATCAGCGTAAGAGAACTGCCCCTGGAACTGACAATCACTAAGTTGCCCCGGGACCACCCTCAATGTGGGCGGAGACAGAACAAGAGAACAAAGATGGGTGTCGCCTGGAGCAGTCTGGAGAGAGCGCACCCGGAGACAAGAAGTCTGGAGGAGAGTCCAGAGAGAACACACCCGGAGATGGAGGGAGAGGCAGGCAGCACCGACCCAGTGGTCAGGAGCCTGTTGCAGGTCGCCACTCCAGAAGGCCTGCTGGAGATCCTGGCGCAGCTCCCCGGAGATCGGGAGCGTGCACAGACCGCGCTGGAGGGCCTAGCACGGAGGATGGCCCGGGTGCAGCAGGAAACACTGGCGGAGTGGACTCGAGAGATGGCCCAGCAAGCCGGAGCCCACCAGCGAAGCATGCCACCCGCAGCGGGGAGCAAGTCCACCTCTGAGGACGGCGAAGGAGGGACGACGGCCGGAGACGGCGCCGCGGAGGGAGCCGAAGAGATGAAGGCAGGTAATGGGGACGACAGCATCCCGTGCCCAGAAGCCGTAAACGTGCCCCAGCTCCCCGTCGCAGAGCCCGAAGCCCCACTCACCGTTCCCGTAGCCGCTGCGTCATCGCTCCAAGCTAGGCCTCAAGCGGCCGGAGCCGTGGCCACGCCCCCTGCTATGTCACGTGCCTCAATCCAGAGCGCGGCCAAGCAGGAGAAGCCACCGGCCTGGTCGCAAGGCCGAGTGCCCCCGGGCGCCGCAGTACCAACAGCGCCCTCCACCTCTGCCGAGCCGCCGGCCTGGTCGAAAGGCCAGGAACACCCGGGCGCCGCCGTCTTCACGGTGCCCTTCACATTCAGGGTGCCCCAAACCTGGTCGCAAGGCCTGGTAAACCTGGGCGCCGCTACCACCACAGCGCCCTCAACCTCTAGAGCGCCGCACCTGGGTGAAGACATGTTCGCCCAGCATACGTGCCCGGATGGGCAGCCCTTTGTGTGGCCTCCGGAGTTCGTCAATCCCCGACTCCGGAGGGAACGGCCTCTGGATGAGCCCCTGATACCGCCTCCGGCGCCTGTCAAGATGACCCCGCTCCCGCTGGAAGAAGCGCAGTTCGAGTGGGACCCCACCGGAGGAGACCTCATGGGGTTCACTCAGGAAACAAGGGCAGCCGCAGCTGAGCGTGCAGAGTGCTGCCGCCAGCAGTTGGAAGTCTTTGACAGGGAAAGGAGAGAGAGGCGGGTCCGTGAGCAGCGGCTGCAAATACAGAGCGCTGAACAGAAGAGCCGGACCCGGAGGAACCCCCGTGCAGCTCATGGTCCCCGCACCATCGGGACTGTGATTAAGTTCAACCTGCAGCATGGGTGGGGCTTCATTAGAGACCATCATACCCCCGGCGACGTCTTTGTGACCCGCAGAGACGTAGAAAGCCATCTGCCGGAGGGACACAGAGGTCGTGACCTGTATCTAGGGGACGGGGTCACCTTCACCTGGCACAAGTGTGCCAAAGGACCCTACGCCCTCCATGTGCATCGCCTGACGGAGGAGGAGCTGCGGTGTGAGGAGGAGCAAGAGGACCCGGACGGGTCTGAAACAGAAGCTGAATCCAAAGAAAGAGCAGGAGGACGCCGTCGTTGAGTACGGTAGAGAAGAGACTGTATATAGTTGCCCGTAGGGGTACCAAAAAAACTGTTGCTGCTTAAAATATGTTCCCCGTTGGGACAAAAGAGTGAACTGTACCCGTGTGTCCCCATCCCTTAACAGGCTGAGGACTGTGAACAGCCGTCCTTAATCCCACTGGTCGAGGACTGAGAGCGGCCATATCCCATTTGTATATAGTTGCGCTTCCTAAGGCGCCCTCTACCGGTTTTATAGGAAACTGTTTTTTTCCAAGAGAGACTGTCGCACTTTACCCGGTCACAAGTTGCACAGTGACCGGAGGAACCAGAAGCAAGAATGTTATTTATGAAAAGTTTTATATGAAAAGTTTATTACTGATGATAATATATATGATGTTTTATATGTTTATGTTTATGAAAAAAATTGTATGTTTTGGATGTTTTTTATATCTTACAGCCCGAGGACGTGCTGTGATTTACCAGGGGGGAATGTAGCACCCTGAGGACTCGGCTGCTACAGGGGTATTACGCCTCAAGCCAGAGGTGTGGTATTCCACTCCCGGGTAAGGATGGAGTGTGGAACTGAGCTAGTAGGCTGCATGCACTACACACATCCCATTTCCGGGGGACAGACCGATGGTACTCCCACTTAATAAATGTGCAGGTACGACCGAGTCTGTCCTTGGCTGGAGTGGGAGGGGGGGTGGAACATCCCAGTAGTGTAGGGGCAGATAGGGGGAGCAGCCTGGGTAAAGCTAGGAGCTCATTGGGTGCTGGTCACCTGAGCTCACACATAGAGGGAGTATATAAGGTGGGAACCATCTTAGATCAGGGTCAGTCAGTCAGCCACAGTCAGTCAGTCAGACAGTCTGTCAGAGAGCCTGAGAAGCAGAGCAGAGGAGAAGGAAGAGGGACCCAGAGGCGCAGGAAGAGGGGACCCCAAGAGCCCATAAGAGAGCTAATAGGGTGAAGGGTCGGCAACAGGGTACCGGATCCCAAGCTGGTGGAGGCTACAGCACTAATCCTCAGCCAGAGACTGGAGGTCGTGGGCAGGATCTGCCACGACCACCCACTAAATCCACCCGGAAGGCAGACCAAGAATAGGGTCAGGGAACCCAGAGACAAGGGTTTACCAACAAGAGGCCCGAGGGAGCCGGACTTAGGTGGATCCCTGGTGGGAACGGCCAGAAGAAGGGAGAGTCAGAAAGGAGCTCAGGACCACACTCCGGAGTTGCCTGGGAGTTGACCGAGTCCAGGACCTGGTGGACGCAGCACGGCTCGGGTGGTCACTGCTGTACACAGTGACCCGAGCAACACCAGTAAGTAAAACCCTGGAACTGCATTTTATGCCTCTGAGTCTCTTTGCTGCACCTTCACAACCACCATCCTCCACGGCTGACCCCCTGAGGCTATACCCCTCCCGTTGGGGGTTATACTATCCAAAGCTGCACACACACCACCAGCCTCAGCGGACCCTGCTGCAGCGGCGGCCGTAGTGACCGCAAATCAACGGGTGGCGTAGTCGACATAAAAGAACATCTAGTAACATCTATAAGGACTGCCACACACTGAGTTTGACACCCTGGGCACGGACCGGGTCACAGCCACTCGGAGACTACAACCCCCATCTGATCCGGCTCCGGGTATCCCTAACAGCACTGGCCCAGGGGGCGCGTCAACTTTGGCGTAGTCGGCAGGATAACGTGCCCGCAACAACCGGGTACTGCGTGCCTGAAGAAAAGTTCACCGTTACCTCAAAAAGAAGTCTCCCGCCGGTTCCGGAGGGTCCCCGCCAACGGACCCCATCACAGGTCGTTTCCCGCCACTGGGAGACGATTCCCGCCATTTCCGAAGATTTCCCGCCTTGGAAGAGCGGACGCCATTATGGGCGTGCCAGAGGGTGGCAAGAGGTCACCTCCCATCGTGGGCCAGGTCGAAGAATGGCGCCAAAAGCGGAAACCGCGCCCACCAACAGAGACTGTGATGCTGGAAGTGTCCATCAGCGTAAGAGAACTGCCCCTGGAACTGACAATCACTAAGTTGCCCCGGGACCACCCTCAATGTGGGCGGAGACAGAACAAGAGAACAAAGATGGGTGTCGCCTGGAGCAGTCTGGAGAGAGCGCACCCGGAGACAAGAAGTCTGGAGGAGAGTCCAGAGAGAACACACCCGGAGATGGAGGGAGAGGCAGGCAGCACCGACCCAGTGGTCAGGAGCCTGTTGCAAGTCGCCACTCCAGAAGGCCTGCTGGAGATCCTGGCGCAGCTCCCCGGAGATCGGGAGCGTGCACAGACCGCGCTGGAGGGCCTAGCACGGAGGATGGCCCGGGTGCAGCAGGAAACACTGGCGGAGTGGACTCGAGAGATGGCCCAGCAAGCCGGAGCCCACCAGCGAAGCATGCCACCCGCAGCGGGGAGCAAGTCCACCTCTGAGGACGGCGAAGGAGGGACGACGGCCGGAGACGGCGCCGCGGAGGGAGCCGAAGAGATGAAGGCAGGTAATGGGGACGACAGCATCCCGTGCCCAGAAGCCGTAAACGTGCCCCAGCTCCCCGTCGCAGAGCCCGAAGCCCCACTCACCGTTCCCGTAGCCGCTGCGTCATCGCTCCAAGCTAGGCCTCAAGCGGCCGGAGCCGTGGCCACGCCCCCTGCTATGTCACGTGCCTCAATCCAGAGCGCGGCCAAGCAGGAGAAGCCACCGGCCTGGTCGCAAGGCCGAGTGCCCCCGGGCGCCGCAGTACCAACAGCGCCCTCCACCTCTGCCGAGCCGCCGGCCTGGTCGAAAGGCCAGGAACACCCGGGCGCCGCCGTCTTCACGGTGCCCTTCACATTCAGGGTGCCCCAAACCTGGTCGCAAGGCCTGGTAAACCTGGGCGCCGCTACCACCACAGCGCCCTCAACCTCTAGAGCGCCGCACCTGGGTGAAGACATGTTCGCCCAGCATACGTGCCCGGATGGGCAGCCCTTTGTGTGGCCTCCGGAGTTCGTCAATCCCCGACTCCGGAGGGAACGGCCTCTGGATGAGCCCCTGATACCGCCTCCGGCGCCTGTCAAGATGACCCCGCTCCCGCTGGAAGAAGCGCAGTTCGAGTGGGACCCCACCGGAGGAGACCTCATGGGGTTCACTCAGGAAACAAGGGCAGCCGCAGCTGAGCGTGCAGAGTGCTGCCGCCAGCAGTTGGAAGTCTTTGACAGGGAAAGGAGAGAGAGGCGGGTCCGTGAGCAGCGGCTGCAAATACAGAGCGCTGAACAGAAGAGCCGGACCCGGAGGAACCCCCCTGCAGCTCATGGTCCCCGCACCATCGGGACTGTGATTAAGTTCAACCTGCAGCATGGGTGGGGCTTCATTAGAGACCATCATACCCCCGGCGACGTCTTTGTGACCCGCAGAGACGTAGAAAGCCATCTGCCGGAGGGACACAGAGGTCGTGACCTGTATCTAGGGGACGGGGTCACCTTCACCTGGCACAAGTGTGCCAAAGGACCCTACGCCCTCCATGTGCATCGCCTGACGGAGGAGGAGCTGCGGTGTGAGGAGGAGCAAGAGGACCCGGACGGGTCTGAAACAGAAGCTGAATCCAAAGAAAGAGCAGGAGGACGCCGTCGTTGAGTACGGTAGAGAAGAGACTGTATATAGTTGCCCGTAGGGGTACCAAAAAAACTGTTGCTGCTTAAAATATGTTCCCCGTTGGGACAAAAGAGTGAACTGTACCCGTGTGTCCCCATCCCTTAACAGGCTGAGGACTGTGAACAGCCGTCCTTAATCCCACTGGTCGAGGACTGAGAGCGGCCATATCCCATTTGTATATAGTTGCGCTTCCTAAGGCGCCCTCTACCGGTTTTATAGGAAACTGTTTTTTTCCAAGAGAGACTGTCGCACTTTACCCGGTCACAAGTTGCACAGTGACCAGAGGAACCAGAAGCAAGAATGTTATTTATGAAAAGTTTTATATGAAAAGTTTATTACTGATGATAATATATATGATGTTTTATATGTTTATGTTTATGAAAAAAATTGTATGTTTTGGATGTTTTTTATATCTTACAGCCCGAGGACGTGCTGTGATTTACCAGGGGGGAATGTAGCACCCTGAGGACTCGGCTGCTACAGGGGTATTACGCCTCAAGCCAGAGGTGTGGTATTCCACTCCCGGGTAAGGATGGAGTGTGGAACTGAGCTAGTAGGCTGCATGCACTACACACATCCCATTTCCGGGGGACAGACCGATGGTACTCCCACTTAATAAATGTGCAGGTACGACCGAGTCTGTCCTTGGCTGGAGTGGGAGGGGGGGTGGAACATCCCAGTAGTGTAGGGGCAGATAGGGGGAGCAGCCTGGGTAAAGCTAGGAGCTCATTGGGTGCTGGTCACCTGAGCTCACACATAGAGGGAGTATATAAGGTGGGAACCATCTTAGATCAGGGTCAGTCAGTCAGCCACAGTCAGTCAGTCAGACAGTCTGTCAGAGAGCCTGAGAAGCAGAGCAGAGGAGAAGGAAGAGGGACCCAGAGGCGCAGGAAGAGGGGACCCCAAGAGCCCATAAGAGAGCTAATAGGGTGAAGGGTCGGCAACAGGGTACCGGATCCCAAGCTGGTGGAGGCTACAGCACTAATCCTCAGCCAGAGACCGGAGGTCGTGGGCAGGATCTGCCACGACCACCCACTAAATCCACCCGGAAGGCAGACCAAGAATAGGGTCAGGGAACCCAGAGACAAGGGTTTACCAACAAGAGGCCCGAGGGAGCCGGACTTAGGTGGATCCCTGGTGGGAACGGCCAGAAGAAGGGAGAGTCAGAAAGGAGCTCAGGACCACACTCCGGAGTTGCCTGGGAGTTGACCGAGTCCAGGACCTGGTGGACGCAGCACGGCTCGGGTGGTCACTGCTGTACACAGTGACCCGAGCAACACCAGTAAGTAAAACCCTGGAACTGCATTTTATGCCTCTGAGTCTCTTTGCTGCACCTTCACAACCACCATCCTCCACGGCTGACCCCCTGAGGCTATACCCCTCCCGTTGGGGGTTATACTATCCAAAGCTGCACACACACCACCAGCCTCAGCGGACCCTGCTGCAGCGGCGGCCGTAGTGACCGCAAATCAACGGGTGGCGTAGTCGACATAAAAGAACATCTAGTAACATCTATAAGGACTGCCACACACTGAGTTTGACACCCTGGGCACGGACCGGGTCACAGCCACTCGGAGACTACAACCCCCATCTGATCCGGCTCCGGGTATCCCTAACAGCACTGGCCCAGGGGGCGCGTCACACATAGGACCACATCCCACATTTACTCACTTGGACATTTAAGTTGCCTTGTAACTACTGCTCCTCCATTTTGAATGTATTATTTTATAGGAGATTCTTTATAGAGCTTAATATTATATACTATATATGTGTACTCACTTGGGCTTGTGAGTGTAAGAAGCTATCTTCTTAGTAGTTCTAAAAACGCTTACATTTCCTATTGGTTATTGTCAACTATATATAGACTAGATGGTGGCCCGATTCTAACGCATCGGGTATTCTAGAATATGTATGCGGCCGACCGGGCGCAATTAGCAAAGCGGTGTTTAAATTTGGCGGCAATATCGGAGATTGGTCACGGGCGGCGGCCGCGACCAATCAGCGAACCTTGTTAGTGAGAACTGGAGAGCGTGTTTAAATTTGGCACCAAAATCGCTGATTGGTCGCGACCAATCAGCAGAGCGGTTTTTAAATTTGGCGCCAATACTGCTGATTGGTCGCGACCGCCGACCGCGACCAATCAGCAGAGCGATGCAGAGCATTGTTTAAATTTGGCGCCAAAATCGCTGATTGGTCGCGGATGGCGGCCGCGACCAATCAGCAAAGCGGTGTTTAAATTTTGGGCCAAAAGCGCTGATTGGTCGCGGGCGGCGGTCGCGACCAATCGGCGAACCGCACCAAAATCGCTGATTAGTCGCGACCGCGACCAATCAGCAAAGAGGTGTTTAAATTTGGCCCCAATACTGCTGACTGGTCACGGCCGACAACCGCGACCAATCAGCAGAGCGGTGTTTAAATTTTGCGCCAATACTGCTGATTGATCTCGGCCAGCGACCGCGATCAATCAGCAGAGCGTTGATTAAATTTGGCACCAATCTCGTTGATTGGTCGCGGCTGGACTCCGCGACCAATCAGCAGAGCGTTGTTTAAATTTGGCGCCAATCAGCGAGATTGGTTGCGGCTGGCGTCCGCGACCAATTAGCACAGCAGTGTTTAAATGTGGCGGCAAGATCAGTGATTGGTCGCGGCCGCTATTTAAATGTGGTGCCCAAATCGGTGATTGGTCGCGGGCGCTATTTAAATGTGGCGCCCAAATCGGTGATTGGTCGCGGGCAGCAGCCGCGACCAATCAGCAGAGCGGTGTTTAACTTTAGCGCCAAGATCACTGATTGGTCGCGCTCTCCGCACGCGACCAATCAGCTAATCGTATTGGTGAGGAGCGGGGGAGCGCCGCAGCCTGTGCGGGTACTTCCGCTGCGAGAACCCGGGACATGAGCTACTGCTCGCAGCAGAAGTATCCCGACCCGCAGAGCCGCTCCCCGGTCCTCCCTTCACACCCTAGCCGCTGATGTCACCACAGTATCCGCATGGTGTTACAAAGGTCCGGACATTTGTGTTAAAAATCGCTGATTGGTCGCTGGCGCTGCCCGCGACCAATCACCGATTTGGGCGCCAAATTTAAATATCGGCCGCGACCAATCACCGATCTTGGCTCCACATTTAAAGACCGCTGTGCTGATTGGTCGCCGAGGTAGGGCGCGACCAATCACTGATTTTGGCGCCACATTTAAATAGCGTCCGCGACCAATCAGCACCGTAGTGTTTAACTTTTGCGGCAAGATCCGTGATTGGTCGCGGGCCAAGACAGCGACCAATCACCGATTTGTGCGGCACTTTTAAATAGAAGCCGCGACCAATTGGATGTCAGCGCCGCTCCCCGGTCCTCCCTTCACACCCTAGCCGCATGGATGTCAGCGGCGCTGCCTGTGCGGATACTTCCGCAGCGAGAACCCGGGACATGAGCGGGCGCTCGCAGCAGAAGTATCCCGACCCGCAGCGCCGCTCCTCGGTCCTCCCTTCACACCCTAGCCGCTGATGTCCCCACAGTATCCGCATGGTGTTACAAAGATCCGGACATTTGTGCTAAAAATCGGTGATTGGTCGCTGGCGCTGCCCGCGACCAATCACCGATTTGGGCGCCAAATTTAAATATCGTCCGCGACCAATCACCAATCTTGGCTCCACATTTAAACACCGCTGTTCTGATTGGTCACGGCCGATATTTAAATTTGGCGCCCAAATCGGTGATTGGTCGCGGGCAGCGCCAGCGACCAATCAGCGATTTTTAACACAAATGTCCGGACCTTTGTAACACCATGCGGATACTGTGGGGACATCAGCGGCTAGGGTGTGAAGGGAGGACCGGGGAGCGGCGCTGCGGGTCCGGATACTTCTGCTCCGAGCGCCCCCTCATGTCCCGGGTTCTCTGAGCGGAAGTACCCGCACAGGCAGCGCCGCTGACATCCAATTGGTCGCGGCCGCTATTTAAATCTGGCGCACAAATCGGTGATTGGTCGCTGTCTTGGCACGCGACCAATCACTGATTTTGGTGCCAAAGTTAAACACTATTGTGCTCATTGGTCGCGGACGCTGACCGCAACCAATCACCGATTTGGGCGCCAAATTTAAATATCGGCCGCGACTAATCACCGATCTTGGCTCCACATTTAAACACCGCTGTTCTGATTGGTCACGGCCGATATTTAAATTTGGCGCCCAAATCGGTGATTGGTCGCGGGCAGCGCCAGCGACCAATCAGCGATTTTTAACACAAATGTCCGGACCTTTGTAACACCATGCGGATACTGTGGGGACATCAGCGGCTAGGGTGTGAAGGGAGGACAAGGGAGCGGCGCTGACATCCAATTGGTCGCGGCCCCTATTTAGATCTGCCGCACAAATCGGTGATTGGTCGCTGTCTTGGCCCGCGACCAATTACTGATCTTGGCGCCAAACTTAAACACTATTGTGCTGATTGGTCGCGGACGCTGACCGAGACCAATCACCGATTTGGGCGCCAAATTTAAATATCGGCCGCGACCAATCACCGATCTTGGCTCCACATTTAAACACCGCTGTGCTGATTGGTCGCGGCCGATATTTAAATTTGGCGCCCAAATCGGTGATTGGTCGCGGGCAGCGTCGGCGACCAATCAGCGATTTTTAACACAAATGTCCGGACCTTTGTAACACCATGCGGATACTGTGGGGACATCAGCGGCTAGGGTGTGAAGGGAGGACCGGGGAGCGGCGCTGCGGGTCCGGATACTTCTGCTCCGAGCGCCCCCTCATGTCCCGGGTTCTCTGAGCGGAAGTACCCGCACAGGCAGCGCCGCTGACATCCAATTGGTCGCGGCCGCTATTTAAATCTGGCGCACAAATCGGTGATTGGTCGCTGTCTTGGCACGCGACCAATCACTGATTTTGGTGCCAAAGTTAAACACTATTGTGCTCATTGGTCGCGGACGCTGACCGCAACCAATCACCGATTTGGGCGCCAAATTTAAATATCGGCCGCGACTAATCACCGATCTTGGCTCCACATTTAAACACCGCTGTGCTGATTGGCCGCGGCCGATATTTAAATTTGGCGCCCAAATCGGTGATTGGTCGCAGGCAGCGTCGGTGACCAATCAGCACAGCGGTGTTTAAGTTTTGCGCTAAGATCAGTGATTGGTCGGGTCCGAAGACCGCGACCAATCATCGAATCGTCTTGGTGAGGACCGGGGAGCGGCGCTGCCTGTGCGGCTACTTACGCTGCGAGAACCCGGGACATAGCGGGCGCTCGCAGGAGAAGTATCCTGACCCGCAGCACCGCTCCCCGGTCCTCCCTTCCGCATGGAGGTCAGCGGCACCGGCGGTCCTTCCACTGATACCGGCCGGAAGATGAGCGCCTCGCGCCGCTCATCTCCCGGATGCATCTCAGTCCCGCAGATGGGTCCGGCGGTCGGGTTCCTTCAGCTGGTACCGGCCAAGAGATGAGCGCCTCGCGCCGGTCATCTCCCGGCTGCATCGCCGCTGAGCTCGGTCTCGCAAATGAGCCGCTAACGGCCGCCATCTTTTTTCAGAAATCCCGCGGCGCTGATTGGCCGCTGGAGGACCAATGAGCGGCGCGGGATTTCCTGGACAGACAGACACACAGACAGACAGACGGGATAAGACGATTATATATATAGATTAACATTCACATTGTGCTACATATGCGTGCAATCATTAGGATTTTTTTTGGCAACCATGTTATAGGCATATATCTAATATATATAATTGTCTTATCCCGTCTGTCTGTCTGTCTAGAAAATCCCCCGTCGCTGATTGGTCCGGCCGCGGCCAATCAGCGACGCGGGATTTCAGAAAAAAGATGGCGGCCGTTAGCGGCTCATCTGCCGCACGAAGGTCAGCGGCGATGCAGCCGGGAGATGACCGGTGCTAGCCGGTCATCTCTCGGCTGATCGCAGCAGAACTACCCTGACCGGCGGCGCCGCTGACCTCCATGCGGCTACCGTCGGGAGATCAGCGGCTAGGACCGCTGATCTCCCGATGGTAAGTGTGAAGGGAGGACCGGGGAGCAGCGGCGCCGCCGGTCGGGATGCTTCTGCTGCGAGCAGCCGGTCATCTCCCAGCTGCTAGCAGTGGAAGTACCCGCATAAGCAGCGCCGCTCCCGGGCCCACACTAATACGACGCTGATTGATCGCTGCCGACCAATCAGTTATATTGGCGCCAAGTCTAAACACTGCTCTGCGCCAATCAGCACAGCGGTGTTTAAATTGGCGCCAATATCGCTGATTGGTCGGGGCCGGCGGCCGAGACCAATCAGCACAACGGTGTTTAAACTTGGCGACAATATCGCTGATTGTTCGCGGCCGTCAGCAGCGACCAAGCAGCGATATTGGCGCCAAATTTAAACACCGCTCTTCACAGAGGTCAGCGGCGATGCAGCCGAAGTACCCCGACCGGCGGCGCCGCTGACCTCCATGCGGCTACCGTCAGGAGATCAGCGGCTAGGGCCACTGATCTCCCGACGGCAAGTGTGAAGGGAGGACCGGGGAGCGGCGCCGCCGGTCGGGATACTTCTGCTGCGAGCAGCCGGTCATCTCCCGCAGCGCCGCTCCCCGGTCCTCACTAATACAATTCGCTGATTGGTCGCGGCCGGGACCAATAAGCGATATTGGCGCCAAATTTAAACACCGCTGTGCTGATTGCGCCCGGTGTACCGCATACATATTCTAGAATACCCGATGCGTTTGAATCGGGCCACCATCTAGTATATATTTATTCACTACTGTCTCTATATATGTGATACTCATGTGTTGGTGACTTGGGGTCCTCCAATGTTATACTCTGTAGAATTGTCTTTTAATTTTTGCAATATTTATTTTAGCGTCAATAAGCACCTATTGTTTTATTTTGGTGGTATCTACAGTCATATACATGTATATACATACAGCAATATATATACTGTATAAGATCTGATGTCTGTAGTCACAGTATGTCAGCAATGTACAGTATGTACTTTATTGTGCACTGACATTAGATCATATATGCCCTGGACTGATCCTGCACCGACTACCAGACATCACATTGTATAGATGGCAGTATAGATATAATCTGTGATGTCCTGTACAGGGCCGGCTCCAGGTTTTCGTAGGCTCAAAAGAGTCTCAGTGGCACCTTTAACACATACCACAATTCATGATGCACAGATAAGGCGGAGAAATATACATATAGTACAATGCCAAAAATTTCACTTACAGTATTTTTCGGACTATAAGACGCACTTTTTTCCCTCCAAAATTTTGGAGGAAAATGGGGGGTGCGTTTTATAGTCCAAATGTTGGGGGGGTATATATATGTGGGGTGTGGGTGGAGCGGTAGAGGAGCGGGGCACAGGAGGCAGCAGCCGCCCGCTGCAGCCTACACTGTCCCCGCTGCTAAAGAAAATGAATATTCATGCTCCTTATTAGCAGCACACAGTGTAGCCGCGCTGTGGCTCCTGCCAGAATCGCCTGTGCCCGCTGTTAAAGGGCATGAATATTCAACCTCTCTCCACGCCCATGGGCATGGTGAGGGGGTGAATATTCATGCCCTTTAATAAGCGGGCACACGCGATAGCCCGGCAGTAGCAGGAGCCGCAGCGCGGCTACGGTGTGTGCCGGCTATGAAGGAGAGTGAAGTCACTGATCCCAGCGCACACAGTCCCGGCATGGGGAGCAGTGACTTCTGGCAGCTGATCTCTCCTTGTGAGCCACGCATGGCAGTGATGTCATGCGCGGCTCACATGGAGAGGTCAGTACGGGCAGACAGGACGCGGCGCTGGAGGAGAGAAGAAAGGTGAGTATCAGTGTTTATTTTCTTTTATGTGCAGCATGATAGGGATTAGGGGGACCATGCATACCAGGGTAACGCTGAGGGGGCCATACATACCAGGGTAACGCTGAGGGGGCCATACATACCAGGGTAACGCTGAGGGGGCCATACATACCAGGGTAACGCTGAGGGGGCCATACATACCAGGGTAACGTTGAGGGGGCCATGTGCAGCATGATGGGGATTAGAGGTGCCATACATACCAAGACAGCGATGAGGGGTGCCATGCATACCACTATACCAGGATAAGGATGAGGGGTGCCATGCATACCGGGACAGGGATGAGGGGTGCCATGCATACCAGGACAGGAATGAGGGGTGCCATGCATACTGGGACAGGGATGAGGGGTGCCATGCATACTGGGACAGGGATGAGGGGTGCCATGCATACCGGGACAGGGATGAGGGGTGCCATGCATACCGGGACAGGGATGAGGGGTGCCATGCATACCAGGGTAACGCTGAGGGGGCCATGTGCAGCATGATGGGGATTAGAGGTGCCATACATACCAGGACAGCGATGAGGGGTGCCATGCATATCACTATACCAGGATAAGGATGAGGGGTGCCATGCATACCGGGACAGGGATGAGGGGTGCCATGCATACAGGGACAGGGATGAGGGGTGCCATGCATACTGGGGCAGGGATGAGGGGTGCCATGCATACCGGGACAGGGATGAGGGGAGCCATGCATACCGGGACAGGGATGAGGGGAGCCATGCATACCGGGACAGGGATGAGGGGAGCCATGCATACCGGGACAGAGATGAGGGGTGCCATGCATATCGGGACAGGGATGAGGGGTGCCATGCATACCGGGATAGGGATGAGGGGTGCCATGCATACCGGGATAGGGATGAGGGGTTCCATGCATACCACGATGGGGACCACGTATAAAAGGAAGGGGGGGGGCATATATACCAGGATGGGGGATATTGTCAGAATTGGGGGACATTACCCCTATACCAGTGTCAGCAGAAGACCCCCTCCCCCTTAAAAGTGCATCATGAACACATTTTTGGCTTAAATTTTTATTTTTTTATTTTCCTCCTCTAAAACCTAGGTGCATCTTATGGTCTGGTGCATCTTATAGTCCGAAAAATACGGTACTTCTTACATTACATGAGTGATATCTATTGTAAATTCTATAATAGCTCAGAAACCGGCGAATCCTCACAGTGCATGGGGCGTGTCAAGGGGGGATTCAAAAGTTTTCATTTTAGACTGTACATTATAGTCCTCCATACAGTATTATGGGGACCACATAGTCCTCCATACAGTATTATGGGGACCACATAGTCCTCCATACAGTATTATGGGCACTACATAGTACTACATACAGTATTATGGGCACCACATAGTCCTCCATACAGTATTATGGACACCACATAGTCCTCCATACAGTATTATGGGCACTACATAGTACTCCATACAGTATTATGGGCACCACATAGTCCTCTATACAGAATGGGCTCCATACTGAATAATGGACCCCATATAATGTTCCATAAAGAATAATAGGCCCCATATAATGCTCTATACACAATAATGAACCCCATATAATGCTTATTACACCATAACTGACCCCATATATTACTCCATGCAGAATAATGGGCCCCATATAATGCTCCATAGAGAATGGGCCCCATATAATGCTTCATAGAGAATGGGCTCCATACATAAAAAATAAATAAAATACTCACCTCTCCTCATACCCTGCTGGCTACAGGTCCTGTCTCTTCAACACTGAGACGTCACAGAGTCAGAAGACGCAGAGGAGACTGGACCTGCGGCCAGCAGGGTATGACGAGAGGTGAGTATTTCAAACACCGTAAAGCACGGGGGGGGGGGGGTTACACTGGGCCCCCCCAACTCACAGGCCCAATAGCGTTCCAGTGTCCCCAACTGTGAGTGGGGCCCCCCTCTTGCCCAGGGCCCTGGCACTTGCCCTGGTGCAATGGGTGGTTATGCCGGCTCTGGCCCTGTAGCTGGTGCAGGATCAGTCTGGGGCAGGGGTCTGTATAGTACGGTCTGAAGTGTCTCGATCTCAGGTCCGATGTGATTTGAACATTCATACAGATCGAGAGTCGATGATCTCACACTGACAGCACGACCCCAACCTGCTTGAAGGGTCCATCTGCTACAATAAATCTTTCTGATCCTCAGCAGAACGTCCATAGATAACATTCAGGATCTGGCCCTGGACTTGTCAGGAGGTGAGCAGCGTCCTGCCACTTCCACACTCTACAAAAAGTATAAGGGTATGTGCACATGATGCAGAAATGCTCAGGATTTTTTCCTGAGCGTTTCTGCATCTCTCTGGCAGGAAAAAACGCATGCGGATTGTACATGCGGTTTCCTGCCAGGGACATGCGGAAATGAAGCGGTCTTCACTTTCATTTCCGCATGCGGGTTGACAAGCGCTTCCCAAGCGATTTTAGCATCATTTGGAAAGTGCTTGTCAACTTCACACTATATAAATCCATGCAACCGGCATGGATTTATATAGTGTGTGATGTCAAAAAATAAAAAATAAATCTATACGTTACCATCTGATGGCCCCCGGTGTCCTGCTTCATCGGTCCCGGCTGCCGGCAGTGAAGACTGTAGGACCTTCCGACGTCAGCGTCACGTGACCCGTCACATGACTCTGACGTCAGCGAAGGTCCTTCATTAAACCGCGAAGTGCGCGGGAAGCCAGCAGGACGCAGCGCGGGCCGTCAGAAGGTGAGAATATATATATTTTTTATTTTATTCTTTTTTTTTTAATGGTACCTGGGTCTGGATGAGAGTCCTCTAATCCACACCCGGGTACCATCCGCACATTAGACCGCATGAAAAGCGCATCAACATATACAGTGATGCGGATTCCATGCGGTCTAATGCAAGTCAATGGCGGCAAAAGAGCAGCGTTTCCGCAAAATTAATTGACATGCTGCGGATTTTTGGCCGCAGCGTTTACGCTGCGGAAAAATCTGCCTCATGGGCACAGCACATGCGGATTTCCATTGGGGAACATTGCTGCCCTTCTACCATGCGTTTTTCATGCGTTTCCGCGGCGTTTACGCAACTGCAAAAACGCCGCGGAAACGCATGAAAAACGCATCGTGTGAACTCAGCCTTAATCTCCTGTCCTGACCACTATCCGGAGCTCAGGCTAAGGCCACGGCCCCACTATCAGTATTTGGTCAGTATATTTTCTCAGGAGTGGGAGCCAAAACCAGGTCAGTAACAATCAGAGAAAAGGTATAATAGAAACAAGTCACCAATTCTGCATTTATCACCAACTCCTGGTTTTGTCTCCCACTCCTGTGAAAAAATACTGACCGAATACTGACCAAATACTGATAGTGGGGTCGTGGCCTTACAAGAATCAAAGATGTCTGCCCTCTCGTACTGCTCAGCGGCTGAAGCTTCTCTCCGGCAGGCATAAGAACGTGGCCTGTGCCGGCTGTTCTGGGCTGCAGATGCCCAGCTGGCACATGTACACAATGAAAGATACAGGGCCGCCCTGCAGTCTGTAAAGAAGCAGCTGCTTGGCCACCGGCTTGGAGGGCGTGTGCCCCTCTGGCCCACCTCGCCCCTGGTCAATATGATACCATCTTTTTCATTAGTTGGTGAGGTTAGAAGAAATTTCACTCCAAGACAGTGGATTTTGTACTTTATTCCAGTATATTTATACATAGAAAACATGGCAATGAAAAACAAGTAGATGCACGTGCATAAAAATGTCCCAACATTAATTAAAAAACCCTTTAAGATACAGATAATACTTGTATACAAAAATATTAACACATTCTCAAATTGTATATAAAGTGCACAAAAGTCAATAGCCCTGACATATAGTGTACACAGGGTCCCGTCCCCCCACATGGTATACACAAAATACAATGTCATCCAGGAAATAACCAAAAATAACAAATACATTTAATCTATTCTGAAATCCCATGTCTATACAAGATAATAATATGTAAAATTCTACAGTGTGAAAGAAATGAGCTAGAGACTACTACATGGCGATGATGCCTACACATAAGATAATGCCCAGCGAATGCTGCAAATGATACAAATATTACCAGTCACCCAATTAGAAACATGAGGTCCGGGCAAGTGATTTTCTACAGTTCATTGACCTCTATGATGACATCTAATATTTTCAATCATTTATAGAGCGGGGTACATTGGGCCTCATTAATAAATCTGCTCACTAGAAAACTAGTTGTCCATACTAACCAATTAGAGCTCAGCTAAGGTTGTTTTAACTGACCTGGAAAAGTAAAAGCTGTTCTGTGATTGGCTGGGATAAGTAAAAAGGCTGTTTTAATAAATGATTCCCAATGTACCAAGCCCCGCCATAAATGTTATTGATTACAGTAGGGGCCACAATATCCCATGTGTATAGTCATCACATTCATCTTATTGTCAGCGGTTACCTTGGGACATGCTATATTGAAATGTAAGATGATATCAGTGGGGTCCATGAGGCAGAGCAGTGTGTGGTACGTGTGACATTTCCTAATATCGAGCAATCAATACTGTACCTTGGTCTGGAATGCAAAGTCTGCGTGGACAAGGAAGGGGCTCCCAGATGCCAGCTGTAAAACCGTCGCTCCACCATCACACGCTCATCACCGTCAGCAAGCAGGGCTCTTTTGCCGATGATCTTAACAGCAAAATGTTTGCGGGTAGATGAATCTTCCGCCAGCAGGACCGTTCCATAGCATCCCCGGCCAAGCACTTGATGGAATAATAATCTCCTCTTGATGGTATCAGAGACTGTGCTTTTGGAGCCGGTTGGCCGAACACCGCTGCTTCCTGCAGCTTCTTCAGCCTTCTGCTTTAGATCCATGGGTTTCTGTCCTAATGTAATCCTTCTTCTTTTCTTCTCCTTTTTGTCCCCTGATGAGATGAAGATGGCTCCTCTCTTCTTGGCTCCCATCTTCTGACTTTCTACCTTCTCCATTTCTTCCACTTCTTCTTTCTTCTGGACTGGTTGTTTTGTCCTGTTGACTGAAGACTTCCTCTCATCATCAGATGTGTCATGGGAAGGTCTTAGTCTCTTCGCTCCTTCTCTCCTCACCACGTTCTCCTGTACTTCTTCTTTCTTCTGGACTGGTGGTTTTGTCCTGTTGACTGAAGACTTCCTCTCATCATCAGATGTGTCATGGGAAGGTCTTCGTGTCTTCACTCTTTCTCTGTTCACCACAATCTCCTCCTCTTTTATATCCATATTATTGCTTTGCTTAGATTTAGCCGACATCTCCTCCACTGTTGTTGGTCAATTCCAACTGTCACTTACAACTGTCACTCAGTGCACTCCATATGGAATCATCATGCATGCACCACCACTGGTCATGTGATCAGCATCTGACCAATGATATTTAAGAGATAAATGAACATTAGCTGAAATTAAATATTCAGGTAATATTCAGCTATTCTGTGGAACACAAGGTGCCACATTTACTAATAGTAATAGAACTGCACTAAGTCGCCAATTTAATTTACATTGTTACTACAGAGCATCAGATGAATGTAATATAATAAATATTAGCAAGATGTATGATTTCCATCCACTCTACGTATCATAGAAATACAGATGTACTATCTTTTTATATAGAGATGTAGCAGAAGCCATCCTGATTGTTTGCAGCATGCTATGGTGATAGAGAAGCATGCATGACTGTGCCATGCAAATGGTGAGGAGCACCAAAATGGGACATATGATTCACGTAGCCAGGGGCGTAATGTCCGCGGTCGCAGTGGCAGTCACTGCGACCGGGCCCAGGGGGGGTTGGGACTTGTAAACGCCAGCAGAAATTTCAACAGGATGTGTGTATTGCAGTGCACAGTCGCTTCGGGTCCGTGCGTGACAAATCAGGGGCGGGCGGGGGCAGAGCCGGACTGGGGTGTCTGGGGCCCACCAGGGACATTGACTCCAGGGGCCCACCCACCCGGGCCCACCCTTCAGCTATTAGCAAATACCTGTTAGCCGTTATACCCATTATACTGGCGGCTCCTGCCCATCACTGTGCGCTCACCAGAACTGCGATGTACAATTACTGTAGTTTGCATTAAAGGGTTTTTATTGGTGAAAACAAGTTCTCAGCGATGCACAGGTTGGGAAGGTGATCACTTATTTATTGGTGGAATACGCACTGTCAGAAGATTGTGGCACTTGAGTATTTGGTGAGATTTTTACCTCTGTATTTATAAGACAAAACCAGGAGTGGAGCAATCCGAGGTCATGTTTTATGCATTTCTCACCCACTCCTGGTTTTGTCTTATAAATACAGAGGTGAAAATCTCACTAAATGCCAACTTGCTTTCTCTGGTGAACCTCTGTAACTGCATCTCTGCTGCTGTGTAATAGTCACAGGACAGGGAGGGGTTAAACATCCAAGTATTTAATATCTATTGGAAATAAAGAGGTTTCCCCTTATTGATATCAGATAAAACAAATGACCAACCACAATCCACTCTACCAAGACCAATATTACCAGATAGAAGGCAGAAATACCACCACACCGTGACCAGATCACATATTACCACCACATAGTGCCCAAATAATACCACATACAAGGCACAAATACCGCCACACCATGACCAAAGCACATAATACCACCACATAGTGATCAAATGCTACCAGATACAAGGTATAAATACTGACACACCATGAGACCACATATTACCACCACATAGTGACTGAATAATACCACATACAAGGGACAAATATCGTCATGTCATGACCAAAGCACATAATTCCACCACATAGTGACAAATAATGCTAAAATAATAAAAATGTAAAAAAGCTCAGTATATTGGGTCAGTGTACAGGTTATACAGTGATCATCAGTGACATTATGCACAGGAGCTCTGTATATAGTGTACAGGTTATACAGTCATCATCAGTGACATTATACACAGAAGCTCTGTATATAGTGTCAGTGTACAGGTAATGCAATGATCACCATTGATATTATACACAGGAGCTCTGTATATAGTGTACAGGTAATACAGTGTTCACCAGTGACATTATACACAGGAGCTCTGTATATAGTGTCAGTGTACAGGTAATACAGTGATCACCAGTGACATTATGCACAGGAGCTCTGTATATAGTGTCAGTGTACAGGTAATATAGTGATCACCAGTGACATTATACACAGGAGCTCTGTATATAGTGTCAGTGTGTGTGTGTATAGGTAATACACATACTCACCAGTGATGTCTCTAGGTGAAGTTCTTTATTTGCAGACCGATATATCACATCTTCTATGCAGGACTTATCTCTGCAGAAAATAACATAGTTAGCTATAACTGATCACTTCCAGAGCACAAGCCACACTTTTCCCAAGATTTCTACACTGCATGAAATGACAAAATGCAACATAGTGCCGCACTACACAGTAAAAATAAAACACAAAATACATTTAGGGACTCCATCTTTAATAAAAAAAAAAATCATGAGAGATCAGAGATTATGGGTCCCAGTCAGGGATCGTACATAGAAATCATGTGGCCCAGTCAGGGGCGTATACAGAAATCATGGGGCCAATCAGGTTAGGGGTGTACATAGAGATCATGGGGCCCAGTCAGCGGCGTACATAGAGATCATGGGGCACAGTCAGCGGCGTACATAGAGATCATGGGGCCAATCAGGTTAGGGGTGTACATAGAGATCATGAGGCCCAGTCAGCGGCGTACATAGAGATCATGGGGCCCAGTCAGAGGCATACATAGAGATCATGGGGCCCAGTCAGCGGCTTACATAGAGATCATGGGGCCCAGTCAGCGGCGTACATAGAGATCATGGGGCCCAGTCAGCGGTGTACATAGAGATCATGGGGCCCTATGAGGTGAGGCTCTCAGCTCCACAGTATGGTGCCCTCAGGGAGCTCCCACAGGGCATCACAGGCCTTAGTATGAAGCAATACTAGAAGACTTGTGGAATTGCTTCATACTAAGGCCTGTGATGCCCTGTGGGAACTCCTGAGGGCACCATACTGGGGAGGTGAGATCCTCACTTGGCAGTAGTAGGAGCAGCATCTCCATAGTGTGGCATTCACATCACACTACATGCTGCACTGTACAGGACTCCCAGCCGGCAGCAGGACAGATGAGGAGGTAACTGTCTGTGACCAGCGCCGGACTGGAGTACCTGGGGCCCACCAGGAAAAAATCAATCTTGGGGCCCACCAGCACCATGCAGTTACCGTATATAGGAATAACATAAGTCCACAAACTCTTTCAAAATGAATCAACTTTATTAACCAATAAATCTCTGCTGCTGTGTAGTAGTCACAACACAGGGAGAGGTTAAACATCCAAGTATTTAATATGTATTGCAAATAAAGAATGTTCCCATTCTTAATATCCGAAAAAACAAATGACTGACAACAATCCACTATACCTAGACTAATAATACCATATAGAAGAGAGAAATACCGCCACACCATGACCAGAACACATACCACCACATAGTGATCAAATACTACCAAGTACAAGGTATATATACTGCCACACCATGAGAAGACCACATATTACCACAACATAGTGACTGTCTGAATAATACCACATACAAGGGACAAATACCGCCACGCCATGACCATGGCACATAATGGCACCAGATAGTGACTGATAATGAAAATGTAAAAAAGCTCTGTATATAGTCAGTGTACAGATAATGTAGAGATTATCAGTGACATTATACACAGGAGCTCTGTGTATAGTGTCAGTGTAGAGGTAATACAGTGATCATCAGTGACATTATACACAGGAGCTCTGTATATAGTGTCAGTGTACAGGTAATATAGTGATCACCAGTGACATTATACACAGGAGCTCTGTATATAGAGTCAGTGTACAGATAATGTAGAGATTATCAGTGACATTATACACAGGAGCTCTGTGTATAGTGTCAGTGTAGAGGTAATACAGTGATCACCAGTGACATACACAGAAGCTCTGTATATAGTGTCAGTGTACAGGTAATATAGTGATCACCAGTGACATTATGCATAGGAGCTCTGTATATAGTGTCAGTGTACAGGTAATACAAGGATCATCAGTGACATTATACACAGGAGCTCTGTGTTTGGTGTCAGTGTACAGGTAATACAGTGTTCACCAGTGACATTATACACAGGAGCTCTGTATATAGTGTCAGTGTACAGGTAATACAGTGATCACCAGTGACATTATGCATAGGAGCTCTGTATATAGTGTCAGTGTACAGGAAATACAGGGATCACCAGTGACATTATACACAGGAGCTCTGTGTTTGGTGTCAGTGTACAGGTAATACAGTGTTCACCAGTGACATTATACACAGGAGCTCTGTATATAGTGTCAGTGTACAGGTAATATAGTGATCACCAGTGACATTATGCATAGGAGCTCTGTATATAGTGTCAGTGTACAGGTAATATAGTGATCACCAGTGACATTATACACAGGAGCTCTGTGTATGGTGTCAGTGTACAGGTAATACAGGGATCACCAGTGACATTATGCACAGCTCTGTATATAGTGTCAGTGTGTGTGTGTGTATAGGAAACACAGGGATCACCAGTGACATTATACACAGGAGCTCTGTATATAGTGTCAGTGTACAGGTAATAGAGTGATCACCAGTGTCATTATGCACAGGAGCTCTGTATATAGTGTCAGTGTGTGTGTGTATAGGTAATACACATACTCACCAGTGATGTCTCTAGGTGAAGTTCTTTAACTGCAGACCGATATATCACATCTTCTATACAGTACTTATCTCTGCAGAAAATAACATAGTTAGCTATAACTGATCACTTCCAGAGCACAATCCACACTTTTCCCAAGATTTCTACACTGCATGAAATGACAAAAAAAGAAACATAGCACTGCACTACACAGTAACAGTGCTCCAGTGTCATTCTGTGCCTGCTCATCTGTCAGCAGACATATTTGTCTGATGGCAAAGATCTAAGAGAGATGAAGACAGAAGACCTATGGATTACGTTGGGAGTGAGGATTTTTCTTTATTAAAGGTGGAGTCCCTAAATGTGTTTTATTTTTAATAAAAAAAAAAAAAAATTCTGTCTTTTTTTTTCCTGTTTACTAGAAATTGATGGTGGCTATGTCTAATTTGGCGTGAAACCATGAATTTCGGGCTTAGTACCGGCTGATAAGGCAAAGCTGGCCTGGTACTAACCCTATTATTACCCAGGGTGCCACTCACCACCAGGGCCGCTGGAAGAGCCGGGTAAAGCACCTGGAAATGGTGCCATGATGAATGCGCCATTTTCAGGGGTGGCTGTGGGCTGCGATTTTCAGTGTGGAGGGCCAAGAACGCTTGGGCCTTACCATGCTGCGAATCCCAGCCCCCAGCTGCCTGGTTTTATCTGGCTGGTGATCAACATATGGCGGGAAAAAAAAAGTTAAGTTTAAAACAAATATTCGGCTTCTCTGTCTTTTGATCGCCAGCCAAGGTAAAGCCAGGCAGCTGGGGGTGGCAGTACGTAGCTGTCTGCTTTATCTGCGGTGAGAATCAAAAATTCATTTTTAAAATTTTCTTTTCACACTTTTATATGTGACAGACCCAACAGTCAATCGCAGATGCTGTCAAAGAGGATGGGCTTCTGTGATTGGCTGGTTGAGTAATGTACAATCAGCCCATACATTCTAGTATGGTACTATGTATGGGCTGCTTTCAGGTTACTCAAGCAGCCAATCACAGACGCCCATTTTCTGTGTCAGCGTCTGTGATTAACTGTTGGGACTGTCACACATATAGAAGTGTGAAAATAAATGAATAATAAAACAAAAATGACATAGCGCTCTGCAGAAATTTTGATTCTCAGCGCAGATAGAGGTGGCAGCCCGTAGCTGTCTGCTTTATCTGCCTGGTTTTACCTTGACTGGCGATCAAAAGTCAGGAAAGCCCAATGTTTTTTTTAAATTATTTAAAAAAATAATTAAAATAAAAAATGCGTGGGCTCCCGCCATATTTTGATCGGGGGGGCTGGGGGCTGGGATTCTCAGCATGGTAAGGCCCAAGCATTCTGGGCCCCCCGCGCTGAAAACGGCAGCCTGCAGCCACCCCTGGAATTGGCGCATTCATCGTAGCGCCATTTCCAGGCACTTTATCCGGCTCTTCCAACGGCCCTGGTGGGGGGTGGCACGCTGGGTAATAATGGGGTTAATACCAGCTTTGTATTATCAGCTGGCACTAAGCCTGAAATTCATGGCATCACGCCAAACTACACATGGCCACCATGAATTTCCAGTAAACAGAAAAAATACAACACAGAATTTTTTTTTTAATAAAAATAAAACACAAAACACATGTAGGGACTCCATCTTTAATTAAAAACAAAATCCTCGCTCTGACGTAATCCACGAATCTTCTGTCTCCAGCTCTGCTACATCTTTGCCATCAGACAAATATCAGAGATGAGCAGGCACAGAATAACACTAGAACCCAGCTGTCAGAGAAGTGCTCAGCTGGCCTCCAGCCGCCGACCATGTTTTCCTGATGAGAACCATGCCCATTGTCCAGTAGTATTTACTGCCAGCCTCGGCCAGGGGTCCTCCCAGTCACCCCTCCCTGCTTCCTGCTTTTCATACTGACGCGTCGAGATGAGCTGCAGCCGCTGCCTGGAGCGACGCAGGGTCCGTACTCCACAGCGCGCACAGGAAGCAGTCCCAGGGCGATGACGTCATCACACTGAGACTGACCTCCTGCGCACGAGCCGGCAGTGTCGCGCTGCGCAGAGGAGGCAGAGGGCCCATCACTAATCATATCGGCAGTGCTGCGAACCGCGGGGGGGGGGCCCTCTGTTCAGGGGGTAGGGGGCGGGGCCATCGGGACCCGGGGGTTTTCCCGATCCTCCGGTGGGCCAGTCCCCCCTGCAGAGGGGCATATGTATACATGCAGGTCGGCCACATCCCAGTGGTGCAGACACATCCGCACTGCACCCTGTATACTTGTGCACTGCCGTCTGCTGAAGTGGTAGGAGCCGCCTGAATGCATCTTCTTCCTGCCGGAGAGGAGCTTGTGGGCCTGTGCGGTGAGGAGGTGGCCGCTGCGCACCTCCTGAGAAGTATATGGCACTCCATGTATCTGTGCACATAGTATACCACTCTAGTGTATAGCAGAAAGGAGACATCGACCAGAAGAGTCCAGGCATGTGGGTGATGCTAATAATTATTTTATTGATAACCAGGTGGAAGAGGAGGAAATGCAAAAAAAGGGGGGAATTAAAAACTATACGCAAAGGGGACGTCGAGACAGGAATTACAATTAACACCAGTGGGAATGGATCATGATTAGAACAGCAAAGGGATAATACAGAGAATCAAGCCACAAATTAATCCAGTATATAAAAATATATATACATATCATTAGCTAGATATATCTGTACATATGATTGTTTAATTAACATAAACTTTACATAAAGTGCAAGTGTGGCATCTCTGCTCAGAGAAGCCCGTGTTTTACCCTGGGTGTTGGGGGACTCGGTGTCTGGCCCTATGATGGAGAGGTGGGATGCAGCCGTGGCCCGGGCCCGACCCGTGCTCAGGGCTGTCACATTAGAAAGAGATGGTGTGGGCTTGTCCGGGTTGAGTGGCTGATTAACGACTACGCCACCTGTGGTGCCTGGTGAAGGGTCACCAGCGCCGCTACAGTCCGCTGAGGCCCGGTGTCATGGCGGCCAAAGTTCTCACTGCTCCCCACAGGCGGAGCAGGGCCTCAGGGCAGGCAGACAGGATGGAAGGGGGGTAGTAGTGCGAGGAGTACGGGCACCGCGTCGCATGGTATGGCGCATAATGAACAGTCCAGAGGCCATAGGGGTGAACTTCCAAGGCTTTACTCACTTAAGAGATGACAGCGGGGAGGCGACTCCCTGCTCCCCGCCGAGTCCTGCGGCCACCAGGGACGGGGGTCCGACTACCTCCGAGAAAGTCCAGTGTTCGGTAGCGACCCTACACCAGAGTGTTCCTGCACTACAAACTTCACCCTTTCCCGTCTGTGCGTGTGTAGCTAGGCCGAGTCTCCATCTGAGCTCCTCTCAGGACTAGGGCACGGGTGGCAATTCTTCTCCATCCGATGCCCGGTGGGATCCTCAGGGCCTAACCGGGCTTTCTGTCCAGGACATAGAGTACAAGGTCGGGGGTCGGTACCCCTCATGCAGCCAGAATCCCTCTGAATAGATCAGGTAGGCGAGGACAGGTGGCGTACTCCGCTCCGTCTGCATCCTCCCCGGGACCCATTTGCTGGGGAGCCACACTCTACAGCTCCTGGGCCTTCTTGATCCTGGTCCTTGGCCGAGTTGAGACATTCCTTGTCTGCAACCTACCTCTCGTCCCAAGGCCAGGGTACGAGGGCTGTGTCCCTTACCGGTGCAGGCCCACACAGGATCTGCGCTCCCGGAGGGATGTCACATTAACACGTAGTAGTTTGACAGCACAGTGCGATCACTAGGACTTGACTAACTAGGACCAATGAACGACTAGCAGAAAAGGACTAAGATCAAAAATGGCTTTTCATTAAATATTAGATCTAAAGTGTAACTAACTTGTAAGTCCTCCACCCTCACCCACTAACTGGTTCCAACCACTTTGTGTTCCCCAGTCTTCCTGTAACCAGGGGAGCAGCACCTAGTGCATACTAGCTCCCTCTGGTGGAGAAGTGTGGTGTTGGATGCAAAAGGTTTGGTCACAACTATCACACTGGCCTTACCTCGGAGGAGGAACACTACACTCCACTAAAGAAGTGCAGCATTCCTGTGGCGGTCGAACCCTCAGGGGCGCCACAGAAGTGCCTCCAAAGTATAAATATACATAAATTATATATCTCATATGTGAACAAATACAGGTGTTTCTCACTAAATTAGAATATAATCAAAAAGTTAATTTATTTCAGCTCTTCAATGCAAAAAGTGAACCTCATATATTATATAGAGTCATTACAGAGTGATCTATTGTTTATTTCTGTTAATGCTGATGATTATGGCTATACGAGTTTCACTTTTTTGTATTGAAGAACTGAAATAAAGTAACTTTTTGATGATATTCTATTTTAGTGAGATGCACCTGTATATGTATATATACAAGGGCTGGTCCCTTATTATTTGGATGTCGGTGTGAATCCTGTAGAGAGTAGTGCACTGACTTGGGCATATGTGCTGTTGACAGATATGTATTTGTATCCACTTTAAGCGTTTTTAGAAAAGGTGACCACATGTGCATTGTACTCACGCTATAGCAGATGCAGATCCCACTCCTGAATGGCGTCCACCCGATGTATGTTTCGGCTTCTTGTCTTCGTCAGGGGGTGGCATCATTCGGAAAGAGCTAAGAGTTAAACAGCCAACTATAGCCAATCAGGATGGAGGTATGTCTCCACCAACCAATGGGTGCTGAGGAGGCGTGGCGCGATACACAACGCGCACCAACGCTACAAGGAAACTATGTGACCTGTGACGCTGCGATCACGTAATGGAGACACATGATCGGGGGTCACGGGGCACATATAGATACAGTCGGGGAGGATGACGTGGAGACGTTCATGCGTATCGCCTCTTCAGCAGACATCTAATCTACTGATTGAGTGTGGATATATCGGATAAAGTGGAAAATCTTCTTCATTTATAATGATGGATAACGAGTATAGGTTATATATTACAGCAATACACAGGAATAGGGGGTAGTGAGTGTTACATGTATATAAGAATATAAAGAATATAATAAATTATTATGTGTGATCAGGTGATAAATAAATAATATATACTGTATATTATACGGATATTAGTCCCCATATACAATACAAAGATTAATGAATTAGACTAAAAATAACCATTATAATAGATGGAGAAAAAGGGGGAATAAATACTAAGTCATTATTAAAGGGGTTTTCCCACAAACAAAAGTTCATTTGAATCATTGTCTGTGTCTGACCCTGTACGGAACATACCACAGCTCCTGGGCAGGGGGGGAGCAAAAGACAATACAGACATTACAGCCGGGGATCACAGAGAATTCATTTTCTGAGGTAAAACATTTCACTGCCTGATTTATACAATATTGTCCCTCAGAAAATGAATCCTCTGTTATTCCCTGCTGTAATGCCTGTATACTCCTTTGCTTCCTCCCCTTCTCAGGAGATGTGGTATGATCAGACCATGTTCTGTACACCATCAGACACAGCTATTCATTACAATTACTTCTGTTTGTGGGAAAACCCCTTTAATACATATATAGAAATCGTGAAAATCAATAGTGAATATGTTTATATAAATATATAAAAATGCAGTGACATGTGAACAATAAATAAAGGGTGAAAAATATATAAAATATATATAAAAGAAAAAAAATGTATAAAATAATAAAATTTCAGGGACATGTGAACAATTAATAAAGGGGAAGGGAAGGAAAAAAAGGAGGGGAGAGGTGTGGACGGGAGGGTTGGGGAGGGGGAAAAGGTGAACGTGAGGAAAAACTAAAAGATAATATTAATACATATATATACTGTAGAGAATTGTACTCAGCCGCGTTAGAGGTAGGCACAGGATACTGTTTCTTTAAAAATGTCCAAGGCAAGTTTATTCAGACCTCATAAACCGCACTTGCAAAGTAAACAAAAGACAGCCTTGTCCGGCACAAAGTAACAAAACAGAACATAACTAGTCCATACAATACAGCAGGTTCACCTGCTCACGGTCAGTGTCCTGTAGCACAGACACGCTGGAGGTCTCCACACCTCCAGCCACAGACACTGAATGAGACACTCGGTCTCCATTTTATACACAGGCCCTTGGGTGGGGATATGTGAGCAGCCAATCCTTCCCAACTCTAATGACTGCTCGTAAAAACCAGCCCTGATACGCCCAATTAACTCTCTCTGGGTTTATATCACCGAAGCTACTAACCTTGGTAACGCATATCTCCCCTCAAGGACCTGTCCGGCAGCCATCTTACAATACATAATAACAATTAACGTAATTCTTTTATTAATATCCATATCTGTACCCTCTTAGTGTTTACACTATAGTATAACGAATAATACAGACATCAGCTGTTATACATTATAAACACTGTCATATATCTGTATATACAGTACAGACCAAGAGTTTGGACACACCTCATTTAAAGATTTTTCTGTATTTTCATGACTTTGAAAATTGTACATTCACACTGAATGAATGAATTAACACATGTGGAATTATATACTTCACAAAAAAGTGTGAAACAACTGAAAATATGTCTTATATTCTAGGTTCTTCAAAGTAGCCACCTTTTGCTTTGATGACTGCTTTGCACACTCTTGGCATTCTCTTGATGAACTTCAAGAGGTAGTCACCGGAAATGGTCTTTCAACAATCTTGAAGGAGTTCCCAGAGACGCTTAGCACTTGTTGGCCCTTTTGCCTTCACTCTGCGGTCCAGCTCACCCCAAACCATCTCGATTGGGTTCAGGTCTAGTGACTGTGGAGGCCAGGTCATCTAGCGTAGCACCCCATCACTCTCCTTGGTCAAATAGCCCTTACACAGCCTGGAGGTGTGTTTGGGGTCATTGTCCTGTTGAAAAATAAATCATGGTCCAACTAAACGCAAACCGGATGGAATAGCATGCTGCTGTAAGATGCTGTGGTAGCCATGCTGGTTCAGTATCCCTTCAATTTTGAATAAATCCCCAACAGTGTCACCAGCAAAGCACCCCCACACCATCACACCTCCTCCTCCATGCTTCACGGTGGGAACCAGGCATGTAGAGTCCATCCGTTCACCTTTTCTGCGTCGCACAAAGACACGGTGGTTGGAACCAAAGATCTCAAATTTGGACTCATCAGACCAAAGCACAGATTTCCACTGGTCTAATGTCCATTCCTTGTGTTCTTTAGCCCAAACAAGTCTCTTCTGCTCGTTGCCTGTCCTTAGCAGTGGTTTCCTAGCAGCTATTTTACCATGAAGGCCTGCTGCACAAAGTTTCCTCTTAACAATTGTTGTAGAGATGTGTCTGCTGCTAGAACTCTGTGTGGCATTGACCTTGTCTCTAATCTGAGCTGCTATTAACCTGCGATTTCTGAGGCTGGTGACTCGGATAAACTTATCCTCAGAAGCAGAGGTGACTCTTGGTCTTCCTTTCCTGGAGCGGTCCTCATGTGAGCCAGTTTCTTTGTAGCGCTTGATGGTTTTTGCAACTGCACTTGGGGACACATTCAAAGTTTGCCCAATTTTTTGGACTGGCTGACCTTAATTTCTTAAAGTAGTGATGACCACTCATTTTTCTTTACTTAGCTGCTTTTTTCTTGCCATAATACAAATTCTAACAGTCTATTCAGTAGGACTATCAGCTGTGTATCCACCTGACTTCTTCACAACACAACTGATGGTCCCAACCCCATTTATAAGGCAAGAATTCCCAGTTATTAAACCTGACAGGGCACACCTGTGAAGTGAAAACCATTTCCGTTGACAACCTCTTGAAGCTCATCAAGAGAATGCCAAGAGTGTGCAAAGCAGTCATCAAAGCAATCACCAGCGCTGCGACAGTCCTCTGAGGCAGATGATAGGGCAGCTTGAGATGGAACGGCTCCCCACAGGTGGAGCAGGACTCAGGGCAGTGTAGAATAAATGGAGGTGCGCTGGCTGGGCGTTGTAGTGCAGGGAGGGAAATGGCACCGGCGAAAGAAAGGAGCGGAGGCAGCTCAGTGCAGTCATCCAAGATTTACTCACAGTTCTTAGACAGTCCACAGGTGCACAGTACTGGTGCAAGCCTCCCACGTCGCGCCGCGTTCACCGGGCAGGGGTTCAGTCCTTCCTCAGGCAGTTCGGGTGTACCTGGCAGAACCCCACTTTCTTATGTACCTCTCTAGACCGACTTCACGCTGGGTCTTACTCCCTTCCCTGCGCTTCCCACTGTGAATCCTGTTCGGGTGGCTGCGAGGTCCGCCCTGTCCGTCGGAGTTGCACAGACCTGCTTGACCTTACTTGGATTGAAGTGGGGGTTTGGCTCTTGGCTATAGAAGTCAGAAGCCTCGGGTTTTTCCAGCCGAGGCCTGAAGCTGCATGACTGGGCCAGGGGCCGGTCCCCTTCTTGCAGCCTAGATCCTCCTGACACTTGGCAGTTTCGGGGTGTACGGGTGGTGCCTGCACTCGCCGTACTCCCCTAGGATCCCTTCTACAGAACAGAGCTTACTCCCTGCTCCCCTCCTGGGCCTCAGTCCTGGGCCCTTGTAGTGGAGCAGAGCTCCTACAGAGACTCTGCTCCCAGACTGTTCCTCTGAACCACACTCCTCAACTCCCTGCTCTTGTTAAGATGTCTACCTTTTTATATATCTACTGCATGAGTGCTCCCATAAACTACTTCCTCCACCCACACCCACTACTGGTTCCCCCTAACTTTGGGTTCCCCCCACCCCAGCCAGGGCTCAGCAGAAAACTACATTGCGTCTTGCCTCTCCTGCTGGCCTGGGGTAGTGTAGTGTTGGATGTAGGTGTTGGGGTTCCATGCAGTACTCCCTCCTTACCTGAGAGAAGGGAGACACCACACCTCTGGGTGAGGTGCAGTACCTCTGTGGCGACCGAGCCCTCAGGGGCGCCACACTACTACATGGATGACTATGGAGATGCATTATACTTTATGGATGACTATGGGGCTGCATTATAGTACATGGATGATTATGGGCTGTGAATTATAATTTATGGATGACTATAGGGTGCATTATGTTTTATGGATGACTATGGGGTGCATTATATTTTATGGATGTCTATGGGGGTGCGTTATAGTACATGGATGACTATGGGCTGTGCATTATACGTTATGAATGACTATGGATTGTGCATTATAATTTATGGATGACTATGGGGTGCACTATACTACATGGATGACTATGGGCTGTACATTATACTTTATGGAGGACTAATGGCTGTGTATTATATTATATGAAGAATATGGGCTGTGTATTATGCTAATATGGATGACTATGGGCTGTGCAGTGTATTGTATGGAGGACTATGGGATGTATTATACAATATAAAGGACTATGAGATGTCCATTATACTTCTTCTATGGAGCCCCGTGACTTTTATGTACGCCCCTGATGAGCATAGTTTATTTTCTTCTATACATTAAAGAACAGTAGCAGAATGGGGAAAATATACCAGGATGAGGGATATACTGTATATACCAGAATGGGCCCGGGATAAGGGACGTATACCAGAATGGGCGATATAGATACCAGGATGGGGCCAGGATGAGAGACATATATACCAGGATGAGTGATATACGGTATATACCAGGATGGAGGACGCGCATATATATATATATATATATATATATAATATAATAATTTATTCAAGATGGAAGGGGGACCCGGTCCAGATCTTGCACTTGGGCCCATAAGACTCTAGTTACGCCACTGCATGCAGCTATAACCAGTCAGTCAAATGTGTACATACAGTACTGTGCAATATTTTTAAACAGGTATGGAAAACTGCTGCAAAACAACATCAAAGCATCAGGTACACTTGCATACAGTTTTGTGAAGGACCTCAACAAGGAGACTATTCCCAATATCTTGGCTCACTGAAAAATAACCACAGATCTTCTGTGGATGTAGGCTTGGACAAAAATACTTCTGTCTCTCTATGTAATCCAAGACTGACTTGATGATTTTGAGATCAGTGTTCTGTGGGGGCCATATCATCACTTCCAGGTTCGTTGTTCTTTTTTATACTGTAGATAGTACTTAGTCACATTGGCTTTATGTTTGGAGTCATTGTCCTACTTGTTAGGAATTGTGGTTCTGTGCTCCCACCTGGGAATGGATCAAGTCCAGTGCTACGCTACTTCGGTCGCAGGGGCCACCATTGTCCTGACTCTGCAGGCGAAACTACTACGCATGCAGGAAAACCGTCTCAATCTTATGGAGCATCGCGCTCTGGAGTAGTAGGATTTGTGAGGACGCGGGATGCCGTATCTCCCACTGATATAATGCCCGGTTAACATGGGATGCTGTGTTCCCCCGATTGCCAGGCAACACACGATACTGCGGTGTCTGGCACTAGGCAGTGGTGGGATTGGGTCCAAGCTGCTGTACAAGTTAGCAGGGAGTGGTTGTCTTTGGATGATTGAGAGGTATTCAACACCTGATCATTAGGCGGGCTATTTAAACCTGTTCCCTGCTCAGTCCTTTGCTGTTTATTACAGTTTCAATGTGCTGTGGTGGTGAGGGGTGCTATCATTATTTGTTGTTATCTTTCCAGCGTTTTGTCTTAGGAGTCTTCTCTTTCCCTTTTAATTTTTCCTAGGTGTTCTTATAGAGGTACCCACCCCGTTCTTGACTAAGCACCGGCCGTGTCACCAGACGCCAGCTGGCTAGCGACAGTGGGCCTGGGACGGCTCTGCCATAGTCCCCCTTCCATCACTGGGAGCTGAGTGAAAAGTGTTCCTGGTCCTAAAGAGCTCACCTAGCTGGGCAGCTTGCGCCAAGTGCGTCTGTCCCTGCGGATTTGCTGGTTTGGTGCCAGTCTTCCTGGGTCTTTCTGCGTTAGCGCATAACACTGCTGAATAATAAATTTAGAGCCAGTCAGACGCTTAACTGATGGTATTGCATGATGGATAATTATTAGTGTTGAGCGAGTATGTTCTGTTAACCCTTTCGGCGAGTATGCTTGGGCCGAGCACCGAGTAGTTACAGCTGCTCGGTGTTATGTTTAAATCACTCCCGTGTGCATGATTTGCGACTGTTTGACAGCTTTAGTACATGTAAGGAATGTCTATTTATTACACATTCCTCACATGTATTAAAGTTGTCATACTCGCCAAAAGTGTTAACAGGACATACTCGCTCAACACTAATAATTATCTGCTATATTTCTCTGCATTGAAGACACCATTAATGATGACCAAATCCCCAACTCCATTTGTTGAACTGGAGTTCCAAATATGCTAGGTCCCTCTGTAATGGTGTAGAAGATGTCTGAACACCCTCTCTGAAGACTCCTGACTGTATAGTTAGTGTGACCTGTGGTTTTATGTGTTTTATCCTTATGTAGGCTCCAGTTTTCCTCTGTACAGGGGTGGACATGGTTAACTGTAGGGCCAGCCCATAGTTTGGGGAGGAGTGAGTGGGCACCAGGAGTTAGTTCCTGTTTTAATAGAGTCTGAGTAGAGCTGCAGAGAAGAAAGGACAACTTCAATCGGATCTAGCCATAATTTTGTGTGTGCGAAGAGCAGACATACTAGGGAATACATTTCAGCATTCAAGTAACAGTGGCAGCAGTACTCCATACCAAAGGCAAGTTGGGGCACCCACTGAAAAATAAATCATTTTAAAGCTAGTCTCAGTGTTAGCCAGACCTGGAAGTCTTTGTGAAGAAATATGGGATCAGTCAGGCTGGTACAATGGTCACAGCGCAATACATCGACCCATGTAGCCCTGTACTGGGAATATGAAGGCCCTCGGTGGAGCTTGTTGTTCATTTGCAAAGTTCTACCCAAGTATTGCGCCACCGTCCTCAACCATCAAGTGTGAACCTCTGTCATACTATACAGATGAAAGTTTAAAGCATTATTCCTGCTACCCATTGTACATTTTTTCCAGACCTAGTAAATGAGAGTTTATTTTCGTAAACATGTCTGTCTTCTTCTTTGCGGAGTTAAAGAGTCCCAGTGTCTCACCAACTGTGGCAGAACATAGTCTGAATGTGCCATCAGCTGAATCAGTAATATGTGCACACAACGAGGAGCCCCTTGTCTCCTCCCTTACACCTTCACCATACTTCATTGTTGCTTGCAGACCCTCTATATTGGTCCACTCTCCAGCCCTTTGACAAACTAACTGTCTTCTGTGAACGGCAAATATTTCACATTTTTGCTCATTAGTCCATAGCCAAGGCTGACATTTTTCTGCACCCTTGTTTCTATGACTAAGATATTGTTTTTGATTACAATTCTTCCTTGAAGACCACTTCTGGCCAGAACTTTGGATGGGATGGGAGCATTTTTGTGCCAGCTCTGTGCTTAGGCTTGGACTGGCCGACAGGAGAACAGGAGAATCCTCCAGTGGGCCCCTGTGCAGAGTGGCCACCACCCTCTTATATGAGCAGTACTTGGCACAATAAACTTTACTCACTATGTGCAGACAAAGGTAGCATCTTATTCATTTACCAATCTACCCAGTTCATTGTTATATAAATTTGTGATTGAGGATAATGTCACATTTGCATGTAGTTGAGAAGTGGGGCCCTAGAGTTGGATAGTCGGGGTCCCTGGCACCAGTCAGACACTGCTTGTGTCTCTTGTATTCGGTGGCTCGGTGTCCCGGTCTTCAGTCTTCTATCAGGTAGTGTGTTGTGTAGGACATACACTATTTTAGTGCCCTTCCCCCATCACAGAGATTGGTCTCCATAAGGCTGTGTGCCCACGATGCATTTTTAAACTTTTCCGCAGCGGCAAAAACGCTGCAGAAACGCTTAAAAAACACATGGTAGAAGACCTGCCATGTTCCCCAATGATAATCCGCATGTGTTGTGCACATGCTGCGGAAATTTCCGCTGCGGATTATCATTGCGGAAAAAAACGCAGCACTACCAATTATTTTGCGGAAGTGCTGCGTTTTCGCCGCCATTGACTTGCATTAGATCGCATGGATTACGCATCACTGTATATGTAGATGCGCATTCCATGCGTTCTAATGTGTGGATCGTACCCAGGTCTAGAGAAGAGGAGACTCTCCTCCGGACCCTTGTACCATAGAAAACTGTAAAAAAAAAATGAATAAAATAAGTATATATTTATTTTTTACCTTCTGGCGGCCCCCGATGCGCTCCTCCTCTCATGCCGGCAGTTCGATGGACTGAAGGACCTGCGCTGACGTCATAGTCATGTGACGGGACACGCGACACTGACGTCGGCAGGTCCTTCAGTGTAACATGATCTGCCGGCAGCCGGGACGGTGAAGCTAGACACCGGGGGCCATAGGAAGGTAAGTATATTTATTTTTTGACATTCTCTTGGGTCACACTATATAAATCCATGCTGTTTGCATGGATTTATATAGTCTGACCAAGTTGTCAAGCACTTTCCAAGTGATGCTAAAATCGCCTGGAAAGCGCTTGTCAACCCGCATGCGGAAATGCATGTGAAGAACGCTTCACATCCGCATGTCCCTGGCAGGAAAAACGCATGTACAATCCACATGTACAATCCGCATGCGTTTTTTCTGCCAGGGGAGATGCAGAAATGCTCAGGAAAAATCCGGAGCATTTCTGCATCGTGGGCACATTGTTAGAACCCTCCTGTTAGTTTTTGCTATCTTGTGTTTTGCGGTCACGTGACGATCTGCCTATATATTCCAGCTCCGCCCTTCTGGCTTTGCTGGACTTTAGTGTTGTTTGACTGTTTTGCTAGCCAGGTGCTTCGGTGCCTATCTCTGTCAGTTTGCTTGGACCTCTAGTACTTTTTGTCAGTTTGTCTTTTGTGTTCTACAACAATTTCTGTTTAGGAGGTGTCCCATTTTTGTCCCAGCCCTTAGTGCTTTAGGGACCCCTCCCTTAATTCTGTAGGTCTTCGTTCAGACTAGCCGAGGACGAAGGTGGGTCTGTTCACTAGGAACAGGCAGCCCGCTACATCGTAGGGATTCAGCTTAGTCTTACTGTAGGGACAGCTTTCCCCTATCTTTCCTTAGTTCTTGTTGCAGATCACAACAGTAAGTCCAGCCCAAAAAAAAAACTAAAAGGAAAGAAATTCAGGGATCAGTATGGTTTCCGTCCAGGAGTTGGCTCAACGCCTGCAAGGATTGTCTCTGGAGGTGGTCGAGCTTCAGCAACACGTGAGTAGCTGTCCTGGAGCCCATTTTGTGGAACCGAAGGTAGGACTGCCTGATGTTTTTTATGGTAAACAGCAAGATTTTTTTCCTTTAAAAATGCTTATTTGTTATATTTTCGTTTGAGACCAAGATCCTCTGGGAATGAATCACAGCGCATTGGTTTTATTATGTCACTTTTGCGCAAAGAACCACAGGGTTGGGCCTTTTCTCTCCAGCCTAATGATCCGTGTTTAAGTTCTGTTGAAGAATTTTTTTCTGCTATGGGGCTATTATATGACGATCCTGATCGAATCTCATCTGCTGAATCAGAACTTAGACGTTTGAATCAGAGGTCTGATGATGTTGAAAATTATTGCACACACATCAGGAGATGGGCTTCAGAAGTTAAGTGGAATGATTCGGCGCTTAGATGTTTATTTCTTGCTGGTCTGAGTGAAAGGGTTAAGGATTTGCTAATTGCATTCCCTGCACCTGAGACTCTGCAGGAGGCTATGCAGTTAGCTGTTCGTATAGACAGGAGACTGAGGTGCAGGCTCAATGACGTAAAGACTCCTGTAATGTCAGGTCCTAGTCCCCAGAAAATCTGCACTGACGGCGGGGAACCGATGGAGGTTGGGGAGATGTCACTCCACTCTCAGGAAAAAGACCGGAGATTCGCCGAGGGATTGTGTCTTTATTGTGGTAAAGGTGACCATTTGATTAAGTATTGTGAGCGTCGTTTAAGTAAAGAAAAAAAAAAGGTCAGTTACGCCCGTATAGCTTGTTTATGCTCTGCAGGAGTATTTCTTTCTGGGAGTACTACTCTGCAGGGAGATTTGATTGAATTTCAGGTATTTGTGGATTGTGGTTCAGCACTTAATGTGATTGATAAATGGTTTTTGGAAAACCTTAAATTGAAATCCAAACCTTTGTCATCACTTATTTCTGTGGTTGCAATTGATAACACTCCTTTGAACTGTATTACTCACAAGGTTGCTGCATTTTCTCTCACTATCAATGGAGTTCACCAAGAAATTTTGGACTTGGTTGTTTTGGATAATTTACCCTCTCCAGTTGTTCTAGGATTGCCTTGGTTAAAACTGCACAATCCTTTGCTGGACTGGTCTACTAATGTGATTAAGTTTTGGAGTCCGAAGTGCTATGATAAATGTTGTAATGGTCACTCTGCGGCTGTGGAAAAAGTGGAATTACCTGTACCTATTCAAGATTGTTGGAGGGTTTTTTTGGAGGAGTCGCAAGTTTTACCTCCTCATAGGGATTATGATTGCGCCATTGAGTTTGTTCTGGGTGCTACTCTTCCCAAAAGTCGCTTGTTTAATCTGACTATCCCTGAAAGAAAGGCCTTGGAGGAGTACAAAGAGACTAGCCTGGTTGCTGGTCACATTAGACCTTCTAAGTCGCCTGTGGCAGTCGGATTCTTCTTTGTTAAAAAAAAAGGACGGCGGTTTATGTCCATGTCTGGATTTTCATGAAATTAATAAGATTACCGTACGCAATTCCTACCCATTACCGTTAATTCCTGACTTGTTTAACCAGTTAGTGGGAGACAAGTGGTTCTCCAAAATTGATCTCCGGGGGGCATACAATTTGTTACGTGTGAAGGAGGGTGATGAATGGAAAACTGCTTTTAACACTCCGGTAGGTCATTTTGAGAATCTGGTGATGCCTTTTGGTCTTACCAATGCACCTGCATTTTTTCAGAACCCTATTAATGACATCCTGAGACCTCTGATTGGTAAGAATGTGGTTGTGTATTTGGATGACATTTGGATTTATTCACCAGATCTGGAGTCCCATTGGCAGAGTGTACGTGAAGTTTTGCAGTTATTGGGTGATATTTCACTCTTTGCTAATCTGGAGAAATGTGAGTTCGCTGTGCAGAAAATTAGTTTTTTGGGCTACATTGTCTCCAGCGATGGCTTTGAGATGGACCCTGTGAAGGTTCAGGCTGTGCAGGAATGGCCTAGGCCTATTGGTTTGAAATCTATACAGAGATTTTTGGGTTTTGCCAATTATTACAGGAAATTCATTAAGAATTTTTCTGTAATTGTTAAACCTCTAACCGATCTCACCAGGAAAGGTGCGAATACGGCCCAGTGGACTACTGAGGCCATTAAAGTTTTTGAGTATCTCAAAGAGAGGTTCAGTTCTGCCCCTATCCTTATGCAGCCTGATGAGACCAAGCCTTTTTTGGTCGAGGTCGATGCTTCATCGGTGGGGGTCGGAGCAGTTTTGTCTCAGGAGAACAAGGGTGGAGTACATCCTTGTGCCTTCTTTTCGAAAAAATTTTCGGAAACCGAACTGAATTATGATGTTGGAAATCGGGAGCTGCTGGCTATTAAACTCGCGTTTGAACATTGGCGTCATTTTTTGGAAGGCGCTAGATTTCCTATTCAGGTTTTCACAGATCATAAGAATTTGATTTATCTGGATGCTGCCAAGCGCTTGAATGCCCGTCAAGCTAGGTGGGCACTTTTTTTTTCTCGGTTTCATTTTTCGGTTACCTATTTCCCTGGTACTAAGAATGTTAAAGCCAATGCTTTATCTTGCAGCTTCTCTCCTACGGTCGGTGCCGAGGAGGAGGAGAGCATTTTACAAAAGGAGTTGGGTGGCGGCTTTGGACTCCGTTTTGGAGAATGGGATTCTGAAAGCTCAAGAAGATGCTCCATCTAACACTCCCCATGGGAGGTTGTTCGTGCCTGGAGCCTTTAGGAGAGATTTGTTTGTGGAGTGTCATGAGTCTCTGTTGGCAGGTCATCCAGGAATTTCGGAGACTAAGAGACTGATCAGTCGCAGTTTTTGGTGGCCTGGATGGCAGAAGGAAGTCATCAAGTGGGTGTGTCAGTGTACTGTGTGCGCTAGGTCAAAGGCTTCACATACTCCTGCTGCGGGGTTGCTTTGCCTTCTGGAGGTTCCTAGTGTGCCTTGGACGCATCTCACTATGGATTTTATTACTGATCTTCCTGTGTCCGAGGGTTTTACTGTCATCTGGGTGGTCGTGGACCGTTTTAGTAAGATGTGTCATTTGGTTCCATTCATTAAGTTGCCCTGCGCCAAGACACTCGCTAAGGCATTTGTTAAGGAGATTGTCAAGCTCCATGGCGTTCCCACGGATATTGTTTCTGATAGAGGACCTCAGTTTGTGGCTCGCTTTTGGCGTGCTTTTTGTGACAGGTTGGGAGTCCATTTGTCATTTTCGTCTGGTTATCATCCTGAGTCTAATGGACAGACTGAAAGAAAGAACCAGGATGTTGAGCAGTTTTTGCGTTGCTTTGTGGCGGACAATCAAGAGGTGTGGTCGGAGTTTCTGCCTCTCGCAGAATTTGCTCTTAACAGTCATACATCCTCCTCTGCTGGGTGTTCTCCTTTTTTTTTGTTGTACTGGGAGACATCCGTGTTTTGGTTCTTTCTCTAAATTGGGGTCGGCGGTGCCGGAGGAGGAGAATTTTTCTGGTGATTTAGAGAGAGTTTGGACTAATGTACGTTGTAACCTTCAAGAGGCTAACAAAAAGTCCAAGAAGTATTTTGACAGGAAACGTAAAGAGGTTTTGTTTACTGTGGGTGACATGGTTTGGTTGTCCTTGAAGAACCTGCGTTTGAGGATTCCCTCTAAAAAACTGGGTCCTAAGTTTGTGGGTCCATTTAAAGTGCTTCAGGTTGTTAACCCGTCTGCTGTTAGGTTGGATGTCCCTACTTCCTGGAAGATTAATCCTGTGTTTCATGTTTCCTTCTTGAAAAAGGCTGACGTATCTAATAGGGACGCCACTGTCACAGTTCCTCCTGTGGTGGAAGACGGCGAATATGAAATTTCTCGTATTTTGAATTCTAGATGGCATAGAGGGAAATTACAGTATCTTGTCTCCTGGAAGGGTTTCGGTCCCGAAGACTACTCCTGGGTAAGAACGGATGATGTCTCTGCTCCTAGGCTTGTTAAAGCTTTCCACAGGAGCTTTCCTGATAGGCCTGGAGGATTCAGAGGATCCTCATAGAAGAGGGGGTACTGTTAGAACCCTCCTGTTAGTTTTTGCTATCTTGTGTTTTGCGGTCACGTGACCATCTGCCTATATATTCCAGCTCTGCCCTTCTAGCTTTGCTGGACTTCAGTGTTGTTTGACTGTTTTGCTAGCCTGGTGCTTCGGTGCCTAGCTCTGTCAGTTTGCTTGGTCCTCTTGGACCTCTAGTACTTTTTGTCAATTTGTCTTTTGTGTTCTACAACAATTTCTGTTTAGGAAGTGTCCCATTTTTTGTCCCAGTCCTTAGTTCTTTTGGAGCCCTTCCTTAATTCTATAGGTCTTCGTTCAGACTAGCCGAAGAAAAAGGTGGGTCTGTTCACTAGGAACAGGCAGCCCGCTACATCATAGGGATTCAGCTTAGTCTTACTGTAGGGACAGCTTTCCCCTATCTTTCCTTATTTCTTCTTGCAGATCACAACACACATAGCCTTACTTTGTTATTTAGATAGACAGATAGATACTGTAGATAGAGGGCTGCCACCAGGAATTTCAGGGCCCAATATTGGCAACATTTTCAAGCTCCCTTGAGACTCCGCCCAGGCTCCACCCCAGCTCCACCTCCACCCCTCGAAACTTCCACAGTCCCACCACCCAATCTTGGAAAAACTCCACTTCTGCACCACGCCCTCACCAATCACAGATTTACAGTTTCCACTCAACCATATATCATATACATAGCCAGCAACTTTTGTTTTGGCCAAAAGATTTTTTTAATCAACCACCACGACAAGTTAGACTCTTTTGGCTGGGCCCTACTTTACTCTAACCTATTAAACCTTTCTTAAAATATCCAATACTCTTTTTAGGTATATTTTTATTTATTTTTCTTTAAAGGAATGTGTCACATAAATTTTTTAAAATGACTAATAATATCACATTCAAGGAACAAAAACCATCACACCATAGCCGGACCACAATTTACCATCGCATAGTCACCAAATAATACCACATACAAGGTATACTGCCACACCATGACCAGACCACATATTACCACCACATAGTGATCAAATAATACCACATACAAGGAAAAAATACCGCCACACCATGGCCAGACCACATATTACCACCACATAGTGACCGAATAATACCACAAGCAAGGAACAAATACCACCACACCATGACCAGACCACATATTACCACCAAATGGTCACCAAATAATGCCACATATACACTGTGTGCAAAATTATTAGGCAAATAAGTATTTTGATCACATGATACTTTTTATACATGTTGTCCTATTCCAAGCTGCATAAGTTTGAGAGCCAACTACCAATTAAGTAAATCTGGTGATGTGCATCTCTGTAATGAGGAGAGGTGTTGACTAATGACATCAACACCCTATATAAGGTGTGCTTAATTATTAGGCAACTTCCTTTCCTTTGGCAAAATGGGTCAGAAGAGAGATTTGACGGGCTCTGAAAAGTCCAAAATTGTGAGATGTTTTGCAGAGGGATGCAGCAATCTTGAAATTTCCAAACTTTTGAAGCGTGATCATCGAACAATCAAGCATTTCATGGCAAATAGCCAACAGGGTCGCAAGAAGCGTGTTGGCCAAAAAAGGCGCAAAATAACTGCCCATGAATTGAGGAAAATCAAGCGTGAAGCTGCCAAGATGCCATTCGCCACCAGCTTTGCCATATTTCAGAGCTGCAACGTTACTGGAGTATCAAAAAGCACAAGGTGTGCGATACTCAGGGACATGGCCAAGGTAAAGAAGGCTGAAAAACGACCACCTTTGAACAAGAAACATAAGATAAAAAGTCAAGAATGGGCCAAGAAATATCTTAAGACTGATTTTTCAAAGGTTTTATGGACTGATGAAATGAGAGTGACTCTTGATGGGCCAGATGGATGGGCCAGAGGCTGGATCAGTAAAGGGCAGAGAGCTCCACTCCGACTCAGACGCCAGCAAGGTGGAGGTGGGGTACTGGTATGGGCTGGTATAATCAAAGATGAACTTATGGGACCTTTTCGGGTTGAGGATGGAGTGAAGCTCAACTCCCAGACCTACTGCCAGTTTCTGGAAGACAACTTCTTCAAGCAGTGGTACAGGAAGAAGTCGGTATCGTTCAAAAAAAACATGATTTAAATGCAGGACAATGCTCCATCACATGCATCCAACTACTCCACAGCGTGGCTGGCCAGTAAAGGTCTAAAAGAAGAAAAAATAATGACATGGCCCCCTTGTTCATCTGATCTGAACCCCATAGAGAACCTGTGGCCCATTATAAAATGTGAGATCTACAGGGAGTGAAAACAGTACACCTCTCGGAACAGTGTCTGGGAGGCTGTGGTGGCTGCTGCACGCAATGTTGATCGAAAACAGATCAAGCAACTGACAGAATCTATGGATGGAAGGCTGTTGAGTGTCATCATAAAGAAAGGTGGCTATAATGATCATTAATTTTTTTGGTTTTTGTTTTTGCATGTCAGAAATGTTTATTTCTAAATTTTGTGCACTGATATTGGTTTACCTGGTGAAAATAAACAAGTGAGATGGGATTATATTTGGTTTTTATTAAGTTGCCTAATAATTCTGCACAGTAATAGTTACCTGCACACACAGATATCCTCCTAAGATAGCCAAATCTAAAAAAAAAAACACTCCAACTTCCAAAAATATTAAGCTTGGATATTTATGAGTCTTTTGGGTTGATTGAGAACATAGTTGTTGATCAATAATAAAAATAATCCTCTAAAATACAACTTGCCTAATAATTCTGCACACAGTGTAAGGGACAAATACCGCCACACCATGACCGGACCACATATTACCACCACATAGTGACCAAATAATACAATACTGATCATTAATAAAAAATAAAAAAAATACTAATATTACCATAAGTGCCATTATACACAGGAGCTCTCTACATAGTAGACGGTGTACAGGTAATACAGTGATCACCAGTGACATTATACACAGGAGCTCTGCATATAGTGTATAGTGTACAGGTAATACAGTGATCACCAGTGACATACACAGGAGCTCTGTACATTAGTATATAGTGTCATTGTACAGAGAACACACTGACTCACAAGTGACGTCTCTAGTTGAAGTCCTTCATCTTCGCTTTTTTTCACTTTCATCCAGCGCAGACCGACCTCACTTCTTACAGCCAGGACTCGTCTCTGCATAAAATAGCACACAGTTATCTAGAGCACATTCCCCAATTTCTACATTACGCAGCTGAATACAGATGTGCACCCACCATTAATATATAATTAGTTATTATGCAACCCACCATTCCAAATACAAATTGTAATCCACCACGGCACCCCCACTAACTGTAAATAGCCACTTTCTCCACCCAATAAATATATAAATTAAATAGCACCTGTACTCTTTCCCAATTCATTACCAGTCACACTCCTGCATCCTCAACACCCCCCACTCTGTACCTCCCGCTCCCCCAATTCATTATATTTACATGAACCCCTCCACTCCAATTCATTATGTCATGTTCGTGCTCTCTCCCAACCTGTATTCATAATCATTTATTCTCCCCCACTCCCAATTCATCATTTGCTCTCCCCCACTCCCAATTCATTATTTGCTCTCCCCCACTCCCAATTCACCATTAGCTCTCCCCACCCCCCATTCAACATTTGCTCTCCCCACTCCAAATTCACCATTAGCTCTCCCCACTCCCAATTCACCACTAGCTCTCCCCACCCCCCACTCCCAATTCACCATTTGCTCCCCCCATCCCCACTCCCCATTCACCATTTGCTCTCCCCATTCCCAACTCATCATTTGCTCTCCCCACTCCCAATTCACCATTTGTTCTCCCCACCCTCAACTCCCAATTAACCATCTGCTCTCTACCCCCCACTTCCAATTCAACGTTTGCTCTCCCCACCCCCCACTCACTATTTGCTCCATTCACCATTAGTTCTCCCCACCCCCTATTCCCAATTCACCATTTGCTCTTCCCACCCCCAATTCATCATGTACTCTCCACACTCCCAATTCACCATTAGCTCTCACTACCGCTCCCTCCCAATTGACCATTTGCTCTCCCCACTCCCAATTTACCATTAGCTCTCCCCACCCCCACTCCCAATGCACCATTTGCTCTCCCCACCCACCACTCCCAATTCACCATTTGCTCTCCCCACCCCAACTTCATCATTTGCTCTCCCCACCCCCAATTCACCATGTGCTCTCCACACTCCCAATTCACAATTTGCTCTCCCCACTCACCTCTCTCAATTAATCATTTGCTCTCCCCAACCACTCTCAATTCATCATTTGCTCTCCTCACCCCCCCCATTCAGCATATGCTCTCCCCACCCCCCACTTCCAATTCACCATGTACTCTCCCCACCCCCCAGATCATTATCTGCTCTCCCCACCCCCAATTCACCATGTGCTCTCCCCACCCCCCACTCGCAATTCACCATTTGCTCTCTCCGCCCCCACCTTCAATTCATAATTTGCTCTCCCCACCCACCATCTGCTCTCCCCACCCCCAATTAATAATGTGCTCTATCCACTCCTCACTCCCAATTCACCATGTGCTCTCCCCACCCCCCACTCCCAGTTCACCATGTGCTCTCCCCACCCCTTAATTCCAGTTCACCATGTGCTCTCCTCACCCCCCACTTCCAATTCTCCATGTGCTCTCCCCACCCCGACTCTCAGTTCATCATGAGCTCTCCCCACCCCCCACTTCACCATTTGCTCTCCCCACCCCCACTCCAAAATCATCACTTGCTATCCCCACCCCCAATTCACCATGTGCTCTCCTCACCCCCCACTTCCAATTCTCCATGTGCTCTCCCCACCCCCGACTCTCAGTTCATCATGAGCTCTCCCCACCCCCACTCCAAAATCATCATTTGCTCTCCCCACCCCCAATTCACCATGTGCTCTCTCCCCCTCCACTCCCAATTCATCATGTGCTCTCCCCTTCCCCCACTCCCTATTCTCCACGTGCTTTCCCCAACCTCCACTCCCAGTTCATCATGTGCTCTCCCCCAAGACCATTTAATTAATTCTATTAAAAATAAATAAATTGATACTTACCTCTCATATAATCCCCTGCAGCTGCACTTCCGTACTGGCATCTTGGCCCTCTATGCAGATGCGTACGCGATGATGTCATTGCGTACGCACCTTCACCAGCACGTCCAATAAGAGGCGGAGGGAATGCACGGCCGTTCAGGTTTTATGGCTGTGAGAGCTCCAAGGGTCTCGGCACACGATACCCCAGTGTCGGCATATAAGTAAGCAAAAAAGATGGTAGCACTTAATAGAAAATTACATAAAAAATGGTGTATTTATTGGCCCGTGTGAACAGGTGCCAATGTTTCGGCTCAAAAGCAAGTGGATTTTTAATGCAACCAAACAAGCCTCATCAGGTCTAAGAAATGTATTTATTTTAATAAAATAAACAGTTTGTATTATGGAGTCTGCTCCACTTCAGAGTTATTACATATATTGGGAATAACTCTTTAACCCCTTCCCACTTAAGGTACTTTTTACTTTCCTGACCAAGCCAAATTTTTTAAACTAATATGTGCCATTTTATGTGGTAATAATTTTTTTTTTAACACATTGTAGTTTATGTTCGTGGTAAATTTAGGTCAATATGATAGACATTTATATAAAAAATATCGGAAATTTGACAAATATTTAGAAAAAGTCTAATTTTTGAACTTTGAATTTTGTATGCTAATGAAATGTCCCATCCCTCAGTTTTTCAGGACCATCTACACATTTGAAAAGATTTTGAGGGATCTATATGTCATGTATACACCTCAAAATATTCAAAACCGTATTCAGAAATTTTGTATAACCCACAGGGCTTCATGCAAAGTTAAATGAAAAATTACTTTTTATTATTATTATTATTAGCATGTGAAGGTATTTGCAAAGGGGGGTAGCAGAGGAATAGTGAGGCGAGAGATGAACTAGTCGAGCAGCAGAGTTGAGGATGGACTGGAGGGGTGCGAGAGTGTTAGCAGGTAGGCCACAGAGGAGGGTGTTGCAGTAGTCGAGGCAGGAGATGATGAGGGCATGAACAAGCAGGTTAGTAGATTGAGGGTTGAGGAAAGGATGGATTCTGGGAATACTTTTGAGCTGGAGGCCACAGGAGGTGGCAAGAGCTTGGATGTGGGGTTTGAAGGACAGGGCAGAGTCAAGGGTTACTCCGGGGACAGGGGAAAGTGTGATGTAATTTATTGTGATAGAAAGATCAAGTGGGGAAGATATGCGAGATGAAGGAAAGATGATGAGTTCAGTGTGCTGAAAAAGTTGGCTTATACTCGAGTATATACGGTATATACTTTAAACTGTAAAGTGTTAGTAACAAGGCAAATCAACAGTAGAACTAATAACAGTAAGCTTGGGATAGCAGAGAAAGTCTTTCACTATTTAACGTTAATGTTCTCTTCACAAAGGTGGTGTGCCCAGTCGTGTGAGTTTCCATGTAAGTTCTCTATGAAGCTCTGGCCCTAGCGGGGATCACTGGGTTTTCCGGCTAGGCCGCAAGTCTCTCTCTGATGTTAACTACTAGGACCAACCCTTCTCAATCACTATGTTTCCACAAAGTAAAATAATAGGAGCTATACTCACCTCCGGTGCTGGCACCATTCCAGCTGGATCACTGAGGGGCTCCCGCAGGAACTGAGCAGTCAATGTCTGTGATCCTAGCTGTTATCTTTAATTAACGCCTTTGATGCCGCAACCTATAGTATCAGTGGCATCTAGGTTGTCAGATAAAGGTAGGGGGCTCTTTTAGTCAACCAACTCTACACAATGGCCCCCACAGCTGCAATTGTAAATCATGCCTCGCAGCATCGTGCAATAAAGCTCAACCAGGTTCACGTTCTGTAAAGGGACTAAAGTAAAAAAAGTAAAAAACAAAATGGTTTATAGAAACAAATAGCACAAATCCCAGGTCCCGTTCTTTGATGTGGACTTGGGAACTGAGCCGGCAAATGATGGCTGCATTATTCAGCCATCATCTGCCTCTAACAGTTGCGAGTGGAGGGAAGCGACCGTTAACCTGTTATATGCCGCTAACAATCTGTGATGGCAGAATTTACAGCGACTGGTCCAGGTGGGGCACACTGTTCTAACTGTCCCTGCATCATGATTGTGGGGTGCCAAAGGGTTGTCATGACAGCTTGAGGTTTTCTGAACACCTCAGTGCTTGTCATGACAATACTCTGTAGTATCGGTGTCTCTGCGCCTTGACAGGCAGAGACGCCGTCCCTCTTACCGCCGCGCTCCCCGCCGGGCGTCCTCCGGCGCTCCTGCTTCTGCCGGCGCGCAGCTTCCGGGACATTGTGCTTAGGGGGCGCGCGCGCTCCCTCCCTCTTAAAGGGGCCGCGCACGCCGTCCTAAGGAGTCCCTGGCCAATGACCGGAGGACCTCTCATATAAAAGGCACCTCCTCCAAGATGGAGGTGCCCATGCAAGGTTGTAGCTTTGTGTGTTAAACTCTGCTTCAGCCCTCAGGTCCCGCTGCCAGCCTGACTACCAGTCCAGCCCGCCAGCCTGACTACAAGTCCAGTCCACCAGCCTGACTACAAGTCCAGTCCGCCAGCCTGACTACCAGTCCAGTCCGCCAGCCTGACTACCAGTCCTGCCCGCCAGCCTGACTACAAGTCCAGCCCACCAGCCTGACTACAAGTCCAGCTCGCCAGCCTGACTACAAGTCCAGCCCGCCAGCCTGACTACAAGTCCAGCCCGCCAGCCTGACTACAAGTCCAGCCCGCCAGCCTGACTACAAGTCCAGCCCGCCAGCCTGACTACAAGTCCAGCCCGCCAGCTTGTCTACTCTCCAGCCCGACAGTCTGTCTACAGTCAAGTCCGCCAGTCTGTCTATGGGCCTTGCCCGCCTGCTTACCTGGAAGCACCTGCCTGTTACCTGCCGTGCCTACCAGCCAGCCTATCTGGAGGCTCCTGCTTGTTACCTGCTGTGTCTGCCAGTCCGCCTACCCGGATCACCCGTCAGCCTGCCTGCCGTGCTCATCTGCTGTACCGGTCAGTCCCTGCCTTCTGACCCGTGGGAGTCACCTGCTCTCATACAAGGTCGGTCCCAGAGTAGCACCTGGTCCCTCTGCTCGGTCCTTCCCTGGTCACGGAGTCGATTGAGCCGCCGTATGACCTTGGTCAGTCCGAGTTGACAGCTACTTATGCCCCTCTGGTCCCTCCTTGCACCGCAGCACAGAGGTTCCACCACCCGGATCCGTAACATACTCCTTTGAACACATGCCTGTGGAGAGTAGGAGACTGTGATTTTTACTACATACTGAAGCAGGGCTGCCACCAGGAATTTCAGCACCCCATACTGGCAACATTTCCGGGCACCCTTGAGACTCCACACCAGCCCCGCCTCCACCCCTCAAACTTTCCACCGTCCCACCTCCCACTCTTGGAAAAACTCTGCTTCTGCACCTCGGTTTCACCAATCACACATAAACAGTTCCCATTGAACACCATATCACATACACAGCCATCAGCTTTTGTTTTGGCCAAAAGATTTTTTAAGCCTGCCACCACGACAAGGTAGACTCTCTTGGCAGGGCCCTACTCTACTCTAACCTATTAAACATTTCTTAAACTATCCAATATTCTTTTTAGGTATATTTTGCTTATTTTTCTTTAAGGGAATGAGTGACATACATTTTTGAAACTAATTGAAACCAGATTGTGATAATTTTTTTATAATCTGTATTTCTGACTTCAGATTATTGTATCCTGTTTTCTGTACATTTATGGAAATCTGCTGTCTTGCCTGTTTGGAGATATGAACAATAGACATATGGATGTATATATATCACAAGACAAAACAGGGGACTCTAATTCCTAGGGAGAGTTTTCTATACATGTTCTCATGTTTAGTGACATGCAGATGTCATTGTGCAGGAAAGGGGAAGAGGTGAGCTGTGACACGACCTAATGTGAATGGTGGATTCTGTTATCTCTCATTGTAATCCTGCTGGCTATGATAATGAGGTGACTGATGAAAAGGAATCTCTTCTGGACGTGTTATTCTATTAGAAAAGCAATTTCTGTTTATTTATTATTTGTGATATAAGGGGTGACAAACTTTAAAGTAAATTCTTCCAAAACGTTAAACTATGATTAAAAGGATTGGCAATTTTCTGGTTATTCTTTACCAATGTGTTTGAGATGATGATAAGGCACTTAGTATTATGGTCTTTCTTGAACTTCGGCACTAAATACGAAATATGGGAAATAGACTATATTTCTTTTTTGAATTTCTGCATTAAGGGCCTTTTATTCATCTCACACACACATTGGTTAAGAATAACCAGAACACGGTCAATGCCCTTAACATAAAAGTTTTGTAAAACATTCCCACTAAACATTTCACTAATTAAATCTATTTTTCATAAGAGTCATTTAGTTAAATCCTTTGGTCAATTGTGTAAAGTGCAAAATTATAATGTAACAAAACAAACAAAACAAAGACGAAACGTATAACCAATTAATACAATGAAAATAAGGTCATTTTGTGAGGTCAGAAAACATATTAAAACCACAAACAGTATTGCACACGATCTAAGGAAATGAACCATAATAATAAAGACGTATTTCCATAAATTCAAGAACAACAAACAATAGTGCGCTCTATCCTAAAAACTGAGCCCTAATATTAAATGGGTATTCCCATCTGGGGTACGGATAGTGCATCGCAGGGTCAGTCAGGTGCAGGTCTCAGAACTGAAACATTACTATCCGATCTGTTACATCTGTCTAATGCTAGGACTTTGGGTCAGTAATCCCGCAGTCAGGCTAGGACACTCATCCATAATACAGGGGAACATACATGGCAATAACACACTAATGTAAAACTGGCTACATGTAGAAGATGTGAAGATGCAAATTTACATGTATGGAACAGGCAGTCGTTTTACCTGCTGGTTAGAAAAATCCTTAATCAGGTCTTTAAAATTCAGGTGTCTGGCGAGCTCATGCTCAATTGACAGAAAGGCTCGGCTGTTTAACCGTTGTTCCGTCATTGTAGAATGCAGATAGTTCTTGAGAGTTTGCTAATGCTATCTCTCCTTCTGCTACTCAAAGTGGTTGGGTGATAAAAATTCTTACAATACACACCTCTCCAAATCTTGAAGCTCGAATTTGTAGATGTTGTTTAGTAAAGCCAGTGGACCAATGTTTTCTGTAAATGTAGCTTCATAAACTTTCCGAAGACGTTGCTACTCAGAAAGTAACGGTGATGTGAGATCTACCTGCCTTCCCATGGGTTGTTCCATCTCTTGCTATTATTTTGAATTATTTGGTTCTTTCCTAGAATGGGTGGTTAAGTATGAAACAGGTTCCTCCGCTATAATCCATTATCTTGACAATTTTCTTTTTGTGGGACCACCACATTCCAGGTCCTGTCAATTTTTGCTGGACAATTTTATTTTTTTCGCGACGCATTTTGGCGTTCCCTTATCCAGTGAAAAAACTTTTGCTACTACTTCGCTATCCTTTTTAGGAATTGAGATTGATTCCGTTGCCATGGTTTTTCACCTTCCCTCAGAAAAAAGGTCAAAATTGCTGTCCCAGATTGAAGGATTCTGTTCTGTCCTCAAAGTAACACTATGTCAAATGCAGTCCATGCTAGGCCTCCTTAACTTTGCTTGCACAGTAATGCCTATGGGGAGAATTTTTTCCAGACGTTTATCCCTCTCGACCAAAAGCATCAAGCTTCCCCATCATAGAATTCAGATAAAACCTCCTTTGAAAGCAGACTTGCTGGTTGGGAAGGAGTTCCTCTTGTCCTATAATGGATATACATGCTTTTAGTCATCGGAATTGACTAATGAGGATGTCTCCCTTTTTTCCGATGCCGCTGGATCTACTGGTTTCAGTGTCATTTTTGGAGACCAATGTTGTGCCGAACCTTGGCCAGAATCTTGGTGCACTGAGGGCTGGGTTAAAAACCTTACTCGGGTAGAGTTATTTCCTATCATCACAGCCATTTCTTTATGGGGCCCATCCCTCAGGGATAAACGGATCTGTTATTGGACTGACAATATGAGTATTGTACACGCCATAAATCACTTGTCATCCTCATCTCCTCTGGTTATCAAATTACTCAGATTCCTGGTATTAAAATGCTTAAGTTTAAACATCTGGTTTAAGCCCGCAATGTTCCGGGTACAAATAATGTCATTGCTGATTCTCTTTCTCGTTTCGATTGGCAGAAATTCCGGGAATGTTTCCCCGCGGCCAAAGAGGAGGGACATCCATGCCCATCCCTCATGTGGGAGGTGGTAGAGAAGGATTGATGGAGTTGGTGAGATCTTCAGTGGCCTTGTCTACATGGCGTTCTTACGGTAAGGCATGGAATGAGTGGCATAACCTATTTGGGGATAGATCAGCAGCAGCATCCGACGCTGCCCGTCTGGAGGTCACAATCGAATATTTACTTTACTTGCGCAGCATGGGTGTTTCAGGAGCCGTTGCACAGAACCGCCTATCTGGTCTCGGTTTTTATTTTTGCCTCTTGGGTTGGAACGATGCTACTAAGGTTTTCATCATTCGGCAGGCTATTAGGGGTTGGAGGAGGGAGCACACTCGTCAGGAGAACAGACGGCCCATTTCTTTCAGTTTACTTACCCGCCTAATCAACTCCACTCCCGCTGTCTTCTCTTCTCCTTTCAAGTCTGCTCTACTCTATGCCGCTTTTTGACTCGCGTTTTTTGGTGCTTTGCGCATTAGTGAATTGGTGTCCCCATCCAAGCGCACTTCAGGAGGACTCCAGTATGATGGTATCACTCCCTGTGACCGAGGTCTCCGTATCCGCTTTCGGAAATCGAAAATTGACCCGTCCGGTATTTGTTCATGGGTTCCCCTTCTTACCATCCCCGGTCCTATTTGTCCTTTAACCCTTGTTAATAATTACTTATCGTTCTGGCGATCTGGTGACTCCTTTTTCTCACATGAGGATGGGTCTCCTCTTACGGTTTTTCAATTTCAATCCCTTTTTCGGAAATGTTTAGCTTTCGTAGGCCTTCCTCTTAGGGTATTTGGTACGTACTCCTTTAGGATAGGAGCTGCTACCGAAGCAGCCCGTGCTGGTTTGCCTAACTCCGAGATCCAGCGCATTGGTAGATGGCGTTCCTCCTGTTTTTCAAGATATATCAGACCAAATTTATTGCTTCACTAACTTTATTATCTCTTCATAGGTGGTGTAAAACACACAGTGTGGATACTGGGCCACTCCTACATCTTCTGTGCATCCCAAAGAGCAGAACGTCGACCAGGTGACAGAGGTCTTGGGTTCCACGGCATCAACGTTTTTTGGAGAGGAATAAGAGGCTTGACCTGGCCTCAGGTTCTTCCCGAGGTGGTGTGGATAGCTCAGACTGCTTCCTCTCCCTTAATTCTAGTTCTGCATGCGGGAGGGAATGATCTCTGCTCCTTTCACCTAGCGGAACTCCTCACAATCATGCACTCCGACGTGGATAAATTCCACAGACTTTTTCCAGAGCTTACTCTGATTTGGTCAGAGGTCATGTCACGTGTTGCATGGTAGGGCGCGAGAGATGCGGCGGCAGTTGAACGTTCTCGGCGCACGCTTAATGCCCGCTTGTCCCGCTTTATCCGTTTTAAGGCCGGAGTGGTCATGAGGCATCACCAACTTGAGGGAGACAATTCCAGTCTTATGCTACCCGATGGTGTCCATCTGACGGAAATAGGGCTGGATATTTTTCTCTCCGGTCTCCAGGATAGCATAGAACAGGCTTTGTACCAAATGGGTGGGGGTCGGAGCGCAGTATAAATACTCCGCTCCTCCTTGGCGGTCATTTGCTCCATCTTGATGTTTTTTTCCGGTATGAAGTCTGACTTGCTCCGGGAGTCCAGCTGTGGCATATGGATTCGCACCTGTTTCAGCTGGCTAATAGTGCCTTAACCGAGTTTTATGCCAGTTACGTACTGAGCAAGTCCTTTTTGGCTGTGACCGACTTCTACCCATTAAAAGGAGTTTTGGTTAAGATCTGTGTGTTGTCGTTATTCCATGGGACTTTTTGAGGAAATATTGTTGTTGGGTCTCAGCAGTCTGCAGGGCACGCCAATGTTTAATTGAATGCCCCTTGACTGCTGTGCCCTGCTGAAGGGGTTAAATTGTGTGTCCCATGTTCTTTTTCTCCTCTCCTCCTGGCTTTCACCCAATAATCCTCTTCTTCCTCCCTCTTCCCCTCTTTATAAGTCCAGACCCTGCCTCTTCCTGCCTCTCTCCACACAAGCATGGGACCCGCAGTCTGCGTTTCCCACCACCCCTCCCCTTTTTTCCCATGTACAGTGTGTTTTGTTGGTATTATTTGGTTGTTCTGTATTTAAGTCACAGCAGCAGTCATTTTCTCTATCTTGATGTTTTTCTCCAGTACGAAGTATGATATGCGCCGGGAGTCCGGCAGGGGCATATGGATTTGTACCCGTTTCAGCTGGCCAATAGTGCCTTAACCGGGTTTTATACCAGTTACGCGCTGAGCACGTCCTTTTTGGCTGTGACCGACCTCTAACCATTAAAAGGAGTTTTGGTTAAATTCTGTATGTTGTCGTTATTACATGGGACTTTTTGGGGAAATTTTGTTGCTGGGTCTCAGAAGTCATCTTACTACTGTTAATGGTAAAAATGATCATAGACATGTGCAATGTTAGTTAAAAAAAATCTGGCCTCCTCCTCCCCTTAATAGCCGGCCATCGCACACCATGTTATTTCTTCTTAGCCCAAGACAGCACCAAAGACTGGAGCTGTTATGAGCAAGAGGAAATCCAATTACCAGTTAAGGTAAAATGTTCTGCACATGCCTATGAGTATCATGAAGCGCAGATGTTGTGGCGCTTATACTTACTGCCAGAATAGGAGTAGATCTGCTGGCATCTCTATCTTCTATGTCTCCACTGGGATCTGCTGTCATCTTTATGCTCACCTGTAATTAAAAAAAAAAAAAAAATCCGGCCTCCTTCCTCCCCTTAATAGCCGGCCATCACACACCTCTTCCCGACACCCATGACAGCGCTTTCATGAGTGTAAGGAAATCTTACTACCGGTAATGATAAAAATGATCATAGACATGTGCAATGATGTTTGTTTTAAAAAAAAATCCGGCCTCCTTCCTCCCCTTAATAGCCGGCCATCGCACACCATGTTATTTCTTCTTACCCAAGACAGCACCGAAAGATGGAGCTGTCATGAGCAAGAGGAAATCCAATTACCGGTTAGTGTAAAATGTTCTGCACATGCCTATGAGTATAGTGAAGCGCAGATGTTGTGGCGCTTATACTTACTGCCAGCGCATGATTACATTGTCTGGCTTCTTCATCTTTGGGGTCTGTGTTTTGGGTCCCTCAGTGTCGTATCCATGGTCATCTTCATTCCAGCAGTGCTTTCAGATGATCATCAAAGTGATGTCCAATCTTCAGTTCTTCAAGGTCTTCTGGAGGCTGAGGAAGACAGCTGGCTCTGATGACTATGGAGCTGGTGTCTTGTCAAGGGTTTCCAAGTTGACAAAAGAAAATCCCTTGAACATGGCCTGGTCCTTTGCTGATAGAGGTGACTTTTTGGCCTCTGCTGCTTCTAATTTCTCCAGATGGTGTGGTCGAGAACTGTGATGAGCTTTAGATGGCTACAAAACAAACAAAAAAATAATTATTACCAAAATCTCAAACGTTCTGGAGAAGGATGATATGAAATGATCTGGACCATCAGACCAGGACCAGCAGCTCTGGATGATGTTGATTTTCCAATGTTAGGCTGTGCGCCCACGATGCGTTTTTAATGCATTTCTGCAGCATTTTTGCAGCTGCGGAAACGCATTAAAAACGCATGGTAGAAGGGCAGCAATGATAATCCGCATGTGCTGTGCACATGCTGCGAAAATATCCGCTGTGGATTATCATTACGGAAAAAAACGCAGCACTACCAATTATTTTGCGGAAATGCTGCGTTTATCGCCGCCATTGACTTGCATTAGAACGCGCCAATTCCGCAAGACTGCATCTGTACTTGCGTAATTGGTGCGTTCTAATGTGCGGATGGTACCCAGGACGAGAGGAGAGGAGACTCTCCTCCAGACCCAGGCACCATTAAAAAATCTGTAAAAAAAGAATAAAATAAAAAATAAATGTATATTTACCTTCCGGCGGCCCGCGCTGCACTCCTACTTGCTTCCCGGCACTTTGCAGTGGATTGAAGGACCTGCGCTGACGTCAGAGACATGTGACGGGTCATGCGACGCTGACATCGGCAGGTCTTTCAATCCACTGCAAAGTGCCGGCACCGAGCGAAGCAAGCCAGCGCGGGCCATCGGAGGGTAAGTATACATTTGTTTTTTTTATTTTTAACCACTCTCTCGGGTCACACTATATAAATCCATGCAGTTTGCATGGATTTATATAGTGTGACCAAGTTGTGACAAGCACTTTCCAAATGATGCTAAAATCGCTTGGAAAGCGCTTGTCAATCCGCATGCGGAAATGCAAGTGAAGAAAGCTTGACATCCGCATGTCTCTGGCAGGAAAAACGCATGTACAATCCGCATGTACAATCCGCATGTATGATCCGCACGTACAATCCGCATGTACGATCCGCATGTACAATCCGCATGTACGATCCGCATGTACAATCCGCATGTATAATCCGCATGTACAATCCGCATGTACGATCCGCATGTACAATCCGCATGTACGATCCGCATGTACAATCCGCATGTACGATCCGCATGCGGAAATGTCAGTGAATAACGCTCCATTTCCGCATGTCCCCGGCAGGAAAAACGCATGTACAATTAGCATGTACAATCCGCATGTACGATCCGCATGTACGATCCGCATGTACAATCCGCATGCGTTTTTTTCTGCCAGGGAGATGCAGAAACGCTCAGGAAAAAAATCCTGAGCATTTCTGCATCATGGGCACATAGCCTAAGTGTCAGCGCTAACTAATACTTAACAGAGGTGCAATGTGATCTGGCCATATACTTACTACAGGGATGTGAGGTGGAGGCACTTTCAGGGCTTCCACAGAGACCCAATCAATACACTGGAAAAACACCTGCTCTCGGATGTTACCATGGACTCCTAAGCGTCTGGCTGGATCTTTCTGTAGGAGCTAAAAACAATAAAGTAAAACCCATGAAGGTAAGCGGTAGAGGCAATAAAACATTCTCACGACATCACCATTTAAATGAATATTGTACAACCCCTAGTACTAATAACCTGGAATTATACTGACCTGTTTAATGATGTCATCAATGCCGGAGGATGCCTCATCGAGTGTCAGATGGAACGTACACTCACTGGTAACCATATCTTTTAAGATGACACCAAGAGAATACCAGTCTACTCCGGCGTTATACTCCTCGCCAGCAAAAATCTATCATGGAAGTAAGAACAAAAAGGTCAAAATGTTAACATTCCCATGGACAGTAATTTTAGTGAAAACTAAATAGGAAAGCACTATTATCCCACCTCAGGAGCCATGTAACCTGCAGTCCCAGCGTATTCGGTGGCTGTTTGGTCTCCATGCATGTTGTCAATTGCGAGACCGAAATCTGTGATCTTAATATGGCCCGTTTCAGCCACCAAGATGTTCTCGGGCTTGAGGTCTCTGTGGATGACGCCCTTGGAGTGGAGGTACTGGATTCCACAGACCAGTTCAGCGGCATAGAATCTGACAGAAAGACATGAATGAGTGTAACTTTCCGAGGAGAAGACAAGAAACACAAAGATATTGCTTCCAGCCAATATTATCTACATTGACTGGACGATTAGAACAAGATGACCATATGCAGAACATACAACAAATCCTGCCAGATCCCACTGAAGAATAATGAGGCCACTCAGATTTCTGTCAATGTTCGGGTTAATTTCGCTGCAATCTACAGTATTTTTTATATTAAAAACACCAGAACCCAAAGGCAGATAATACAGCAGGGAAGTGAACGGATCAATGCTAGACATTTCTATACAGTTATGATCAGGTTTTTAGGTAACATAAAATGTACCTTGCGCTGGGGATGTCAAGCCGCCCCTTCTCCAGAAGGAAGGTGTTAAAGTCCCCGCAGCTCACGTATTCCAGACCAAGCAGCACACAGAGCTGGAGCACAGAAATACAGAAGTAGATATGTATGCAGGTAAAGTGGCCAAAAGATCACAATATCTACACACCTACTACAGAATAGCTCCGTATAACTATAGGCCGCAGGATAAATGGAAGGTGGTCTACATGTCCCATGTAAGAAGGATTACATTTCACATGTCCCATCATTTGTTTCAATGTTCTAGCTGATGACCATGAGACCCCTGTAATGACACCTTAGGGTTCATAATGATGCTCCTGTGGAGGGTCACTTAAATATGCGGATATGTAGAATGATTTTCTTCAGGGGCATACAGAGATAGAAAGAATTGCTATACATGTTGTTCAGTTAATGTTCAGTGTCCTTTTATGTCAGATATTTATAGGGGTGTCCTGTGATTACTGATGCACAGGGCAGGCATGGTGCCAGTATCTCTTCCCCCGCAGCATCTGGCAGATTTATTATAAAATGATTCTGGTTTATGGTAAAAACACGAGGTCAGACCTTGTACAACACTTTAATAAGTAAAAAATGGAGGCATGTTTTCATGAAACTAGCTTCACGTGGCGAGACTCCTTAGATATGGTGCTCGGATTGAATCATGCTTTTCAAAGCATTTAACTCAGACAAAAGAATGAAATCTTTGTGCCCGGAGGTCTCACTAGTTGTATCAGCAGAATAATATATCATACAGAAAATACTTACACATATCTTACTGACCAACAGTCAGGGAGGCCCGACTGGACTGGACGAGTGTAGACTGCAGTGCACAAAGCATGGTTGTTGTATACCCTAATCCAAGCTACAATAATACCAGGCCATAAAAGTGGTGGTCTGAAGGACATGATGCTCCATCTGTTAACCGGTTCAGGACCGCCCACTGTACATAAACGTCAGCGCTGCCTGGGCTCTGTGCAACGCCGACGTTTAAAAAAGGTGGGTGGTCCCGCAGCGCTCAGGACCCCCAGGGTCCTGCAAGCGATGCGGTTCCGGTGCAGAGAGATAGCTCTGATATGTGACATCATGGGGACCTGATTGGATCAGGTCCCCATGATGCTAACCTGCTCCTATCTTCTAGATGCCGCGATCCATAGCGATCGAGGCGTTTAAAAGATAGTGACAGTCAGTGATCGGGACCCCCACATACCTTAGCAGCGAGGGGATCCCAGTGCTGTGACCTCTGACCTCATCGAGACTTGATTGTCTCAGGTCTCGATGATGTCAGCGTCACACCAGAGAGATCACTAGGGAAGTTTGTTTTAGCAACAAACTTTCCCAGGCGATCTACCTGATAAATACACTGTTTCCCCTCCGATCTCAGTGAGAGAGCAGAGGAGAAACAGTGTGACAAGAGCTGTGTCAGCCTTCCCACTGTGAAAGTAAAAAAAAAAAAAGAAAGTAAGAGTTAGGTTAGGGTTAGTCAGTCCTGTCAGTCAGTCAGTCCTGTCAGTCAGTCAGTCCTGTCGGGTCAGTCAGTCCTGGCAGGTCAGTCCCGTCAGTCCTGTCCAGTCAAAAAATATAAAAACAAATAAAATGGCTCGTCAGACTTATACCGCAGAGGAGGTGAATGCCCTGCTATGTTCTGACACTGATGACAGTGCAATCTCAGATGGAGATGTGGATTTTGAGGGCTTTAGTAGCGGCGACACTGAGAGCTCAGAAATGAGCAGTGATTCTGTTCCATCCTCAAGCCCAAGGACCAGTACAACAATAGGGCAAATAGCGCTACTGGAGAAACGTCTCCAAATCAGGGAACACTGCCCAGTACAAGCGCTGTCCCTGCTACTAGTGAATTGGCGCACGCCAGTGTACAAGGGGCTTTGCCACGTGATATAGCATTTCCCAGATGGGGGGCTTCGGATTCGGCTGCTCCATTCAGCCCTGATTTCAACGCCATTCCTGGTATAAATGTGGAGGTGGAAGATTTTGGACCAATTCATTTTTTTAATTTGTTTTTTACAGACAGCTTGCTAGAGCATATTGTCGTGCAAACAAATTTATACGCATCCCAATTCATAAGCCAGAATCCCCGATGTTACTATGCTAGGGCAAATTTATGGACACCAACTAATGTCCCGGAAATAAAAAAATTTAGGACTTACATTTGCCATGGGGATTGTTAAAAAACCGAGCATTCGATCCTACTGGTCCAACCACCCTGTTCAAGCCACCCCTATGTTTTCAGTCATTCTTCCTAGGACCCGTTATGAAATGCTCATGCGGTTTTGGCATTTTAACGACAATAGTCAATGCCTGCCCAGAAATGCCCCAGAACATGACAGGCTATATAAAATTAGACCCATCATTGAAAATTTGTCAGAAAAATTCTGAAGGCTCTACACCCCAACACAAAATATTTCTATAGATGAGTCCCTTGTAAAATTCAAAGGAAGACTGCACCTCAAGCAATTTATAACATCTAAAAGGGCAAGGTTTGGAATAAAGCTCTATAAAATGTGCGAAAGTTCAACCGGATACACATCCGCTTTTCGCATATATGAGGGGAAAGATAGCCAACTAAACCCACCAGGATGCCCTACTTATCTGGGGACATCTGGAAAAATTGTTTGGGAGCTGATAAGTCCATTTTTTCAAAAAGGCTACAATCTATATGTGGACAATTATTACACCAACATACCCCTATTTAAAAGTCTGGTTGAACACAACATCGGAGCTTGTGGGACCATTCGTAAAAACCATCAGGGGTTTCCACAACCATTGGTCAACCAAAAGGGGCAGTCAGGGGCTGTACGCAACGGAGAGCTGCTTGCCCTGAAGTATAGGGATCAGAGGGATATTTTTGTCCTCAGCTCGATCCACACAGATGCCACAAGGACCACTGTAGAACTAGGATCCACCACTCCGAAGCAAAAACCTGTGTCAGTCATTGACTACAACAAACACATGGGGGGTGTGGACCTTGCAGACCAGGTTCTACAGCCATGCCAGGTATCAAGAAAGTCCTATACCTGGTATAAAAAGTTGGTTATTTATTTGTTTCAGGTGGCCACATACAATCCTTTTGTGTTGTACAAGAAAGCAGGAAATTCCGATCCTTTTCTTGATTATCAAGAAAAGGTAATTGAAAATCTTGTTTTTGAAAGTGTTAGCCCCGCTCATCCATTAGAATCTGAGGATGTGAAAAGACTCACTGAGCGACATTTTATTGCACTTATTCCAGCAACGGAAACGAGAAGGAACCCCCAGAAAAGATGTCGTGTATGTACTAATAGAGGAATGAGGAGTGATACCCGCTACTATTGCCCACAATGCCCATCATTGCCAGCCTTATGCATCACTGACTGCTTTAAAATCTTCCACACAGAACCACGTTTTTAAACTGTAAAAATGTATCCCATTTTGTCATTCAAACATTTGGTTCATTTAGTGAATGACACATTCGAGTAGAGCTCACTTCATTTCCAGGGGTGGGGGGGTTCTCCAGAATCTAAACCTTCCATTACGTGCTTGTTTCTGGAAATCATCCATTGAGTTAAAATGGTCACTAAACGCATACATGAATTCCCAGAGGGGTGTCATTTCCAAAATGGGGTCACTTCAGGGGGGATTCTTTAGTTCTGGTACCTAGCGCCTCTGAAAAGTGCCAGAACAGCAGAATCCCCCCTGAAGTGACCCCATTTTGGAAATGACACCTCTCTGGGAATTCATCTATGGGATTAGTGACCATTTACCTATCTACTTATTTTCCCACCACTAGATTAATTTATACAGAGGAGTAGATTGTAAAATTAGGTCACTTGTTGGGGGTTTCCTCAGTTTAGGCACCTCAGGGGCTCTCGAAATGCAACATGGCGTCCGCTATCCATTCCAGCCAAATTTCCATTCCAAAAGTCAAATGGCGCTCCTTACCTTCCAAGCCATGCCGTGCGCCCAAACAGTGGTTTTGCACCACATATGGGGTATCAGCGTGCTCAGGAGAAAGTGCACAACACATTTTGGGGTCCATTTTTCTGGCTGCCCTTGTGAAAATTAAAAATTTGAGGCTAAAGTAGCAGTTTTGTGTTAAAAATGTGTTTTTTTATTTTCACACTTCAACATTATAAAATTCTGTGAAGTCCCTGGGGGTTCAAGGTGCTCACCACACATCTAGTTAAGTTCCTTGAGGGGTCTAGTTTCCAAAATGGGGTCACTTGTTGGGGGTTTCCTCTGTTTAGGCACCTCAGGGGCTCTCCAAATGCAACATGGGGTATCAGCGTACTCAGGAGAAATTCCACAACACATTTTGGAGTCCATTTTTTCCTGTTACCCTTGCGAAAATTAAAAAATATTGGGTCTAAGGTAATTTTTTGTGAAAAAAAGTTAAATGTTCATTGTTTTCTTCCACATTCCAAAAATTCCCGTGAAGCACCTGAAGGGTTAATAAACTTCTTGAATGTGGTTTTGAGCACCTTGAGGGGTGCAGTTTTTAGAATGGTATCACTTTTGGGTATTTTCTGTCATAAAGGCCCCTCAAAGTGACTTCAAATAAGATGTGGTCCCTAAAAAAATGTTTTTGTAAATTTTGTTGTAAAAATGAGAAATCGCTGGTCAACTTTTAACCCTTATAGCTTCCTAACAAAAAAAAAATTTGGTTCCAAAATTGTGCTGATGTGAAGTAGACATGTGGGAAATGTTATTTATTAACTATTTTGTGTGACATATCTCTCTGATTTAAGGGCATGAAAATTCAAAGTTTGAAAATTGCAAAATTTTCAAAATTTCCGCCAAATTTCCGATTTTTTCACAAATAAACGCAAGTGATATCGAAGAAATTTTACCACTATCAAGAAGTACAATATGTCACAAAAAAACAATCAGGGGAATCCGTTGAAGCGCTCCAGAGTAATGGCCCGGTCACGAAGGCAAAAACAGGCTCTGGCGCGAAGTGGTTAAAGTAGCATCTCAGGTTCTCATACAAGAAGTATTAGAAAAGCAGCTTTTCAAGAGGTTTCAGTAGACTTTGGCTGTGCCCGGGACATTTGCTTACTTGTCTGGGAGATCTCTTTTTTTCTGGAAGCCGACCATCATTTTTAACACGATTGTCTAGAATTATACATGTGTGTATATGTTGCGCCCCTGTGGGTTCAGTCGCCACAGAGGTACTGCATCTCACCCAGAGGTGTGGTATCTCACTCTCAGGTAAGGATAGAGTGATGCCCGGGACCCTAACACCTGCATCCAACACTACACTACTCCAGACCAGCAGGAGGGGCAAGATGCGTCGCTTCCCTTCTGAGCCCTGTCCCTGGCTGGAGTGGGGGGAACCAAAATAGGGGGAACCATGTAGTGGGTGTGGGTGGAGGAAGTAAATCAGGGGAGCTCAGTAAGAAGTGATATAAAAAGAAGGTGGAACAATCTAGAAGGGTTCTTCAGTGAGAGGAAGAGTTGGGAGCAGGAGCTCTGTAGGAGCTCTGCTCAGGAGGAGGGCCTAGCCAGAGAGGCCCAAGACTGAAGAGAGAGAGAGAGGAGCAGGAGAAACGCTCCAGGAGCGTGGAAGGAATCCCAGGGGTACGGGCAGTGCTGGAGGCCACCTGTATGCCCGAATCTGCCAGGCGGTGGAGGGATCAAGCCGCAGAGGGGACCGGCCCCTAACTAGTGAGAATTACAAAGTTCAACTAGGAACCGGAGGCTTCTGTACTTTCAGGGTGCAGTTGCCACATCCGCACTCAAGTCGCCAAAAAGGTAACCACATAGGATCCGGGGAACTCCAGGTTGCCCAGAAAGATCCGAGGATACCGACTAGGGACATTGTTTGGCGAGGCACAGGGCAAGAAGGGTGAGGGCCAGCGCAGAAAGACGGCTGAGAAGGTCATATAGAACGGGGTCCTGTCAGGCACTCTTGAAACACCTGGGAGTTTGCTGCACCCCTGCCTGGTGAAAACAGCGCGACGTGGGAGGTCGTAGTCCAGAAAGTGTAACCTGAGGAACTAAACAACTGTGAGTAAACCCTGAAGACTGCACCCCACTGTCTCTGTGAATTATTCTGGCCGCGCCATCACCCCCTGCACTACAACTGCAACAGCAACATCCATAACATCTCAGCACAGCCCTGGAGCTAAGCTCTACCTGTGGAGGGGTAAACCAACTGTGCTGCATTTACACCAGCTCCAGAGGACCTGCTCCGCAGCGGCGGCTCCATATAGCCACATACCACAGGTGGCGTCACGAACTGTATATAAAAACTATATATCCCCTGTAAATATCTCCTTTTATTGACCGCCCTGGGTCACGGACCGGGTCACCGCCACTGTGACATCTCCCCTGCACCGACCACCCCACGGCCCAGGAGGCGCGTCATATATTATAGCTATATAGATTGATGACTGTCAATCTTCCTTAATCTGGGGCTCCATGCAAGATCTCGCCTCATGAGATAATTCTGAGAAAGGTCAAGAATGGGTCTTTCAGCAGGACAATGACCCGAAATATACAGCCAGGCAACTAAGGTGTGGCTCCGTAAGAAGCATTTCAAGGTCCTGGAGTGGCCTAGCCAGTCTCCAGACCTGAACCCAATAGAAAATCTTTGGAGGGAGTTGAAACTCAATGCTGCCCAGTGACAGCCCCGAAACCTGAAAGATCTGGGGAAGATCTGTATGGGGGAAGGGGCCAAAATCCCTGCTGCAGTGCGTGCAAACCTGGTCAAGAACTACAGGAAACGTCTGACCTCTGTAATTGTAACAAAGGTTTCTGTACCAAATATTAAGTTCTGTTTTTCTATTGTATAAAAATACTTATTTCATGCAATAATATACAAATGAATTATGTTAAAATCATACAAAGTAATTTTCTGGATTACTTTTAGATTCTGTCTCTCACAAGTGAAGTGACCTACGATAAAAATTACAGACCTCTCCATTCTTTGTAGGTGGGAAAATTTGCAAAATCGGCAAAGTATCAAATACTTATTTTCCCCACTGTAGAAATGAGCACATACAGTACAGACCAAAAGTTTGGACACACCTTCTCATTTAAAGATTTTTCTGTATTTTCATGACTTTGAAAATTGTACATTCAAACTGAAGCCATCAAAATTATGAATTAACACATGTGGAATTATATACTTAACAAAAAAGTGTGAAACAACTGAAAATATGTCTTATATTCTAGGTTCTTTAAAGTAGCCTCCATTTGCTTTGATGACTGCTTTGCACACTCTTGGCATTCTCTTGATGAGCTTCAAGAGGTAGTCACCAGAAATGGTTTTCACTACACAGGTGTGCCCTGTCAGGTTCAATAAGTGGGATTTCTTGCCTTATAAATGGGGTTGGGACCATCAGTTGTGTTGTGCAGAAGTCAGGTGGATACACCGCTTATAGTCCTACTGAGTAGACTGTTAGAATTTGTATTATGGCAAGAAAAAAGCAGCTAAGTAAAGAAAAACGAGTGGACATCATTATTTTAAGAAATGAAGGTCAGTCAGTCCGAAAAATTGGGCAAACTTTGAATGTGTCCCCAAGTGCAGTTGCAAAAACCATCAAGCGCTACAAAGAAACTGGCTCACATGAGGAAAGCCCCAGGAAAGGAAGACCAAGAGTCACCTATGCTTCTGAGGATAAGTTTATCTGAGTCACCAGCCTCAGAAATCGCAGGTAACAGCAGCTCAGATTAGAGACCAGGTCAATGGCACACAGAGTTCTAGCAGCAGACACATCTCTACAATAACTGTTAAGAGGAGACTTTGTGCAGCAGGCCTTCATGGTAAAATAGCTGCTAGGACACTGCTAAGGACAGGCAACAAGCAGAAGAGACTTGTTTGGGCTAAAGAACACAAGGAATGGACATTAGACCAGTGGAAATCTGTGCTTTGGTCTGATGAGTTCAAATTTGAGATCTTTGGTTCCAACCACCGTGTCTTTGTGCGACACAGAAAAGGTGAACTGATGGACTCTACATGCCTGGTTCCCACCGTGAAGCATGGAGGAGGAGGTGTGATAGTGTGGAGGTGCTTTGCTGTTGACACTGTTCGGGATTTATTCAAAATTGAAGGCATACTGAACCAGCATGGCTACCACAGCATCTTGCAGCGGCATGCTATTCCATCCGGTTTGGGTTTAGTTGGACCATCATTTACTTTTCAACAGGACAATGACCCCAAACACACCTCCAGGCTGTGTAAGGGCTATTTGACCAAGATGGAGAGTGATGGGGTGATACGCCAGATGACCTGGCCTCCACAGTCACCAGACCTGAACCCAATCGAGATGGTTTGGGGTGAGCTGGACCGCAGAGTGAAGGCAAAAGGGCCAACAAGTGCTATGCATCTCTGGGAACTCCTTCAAGATTGTTGGAAGACCATTTCCGGTGACTACCTCTTGAAGCTCATCAAGAGAATGCCAGGAGTGTGCAAAGCAGTCATCAAAGCAAAAGGTGGCTACTTTGAAGAACCTAGAATATAAGACATATTTTCAGTTGTTTCACACTTTTTTTGTTAAGTATATAATTCCACACGTGTTAATTCATAGTTTTGAAGCCTGCAATGTGAATGCACAATTTTCATAGTCATGAAAATACAGAAAATCTTTAAATGAGAAGGTGTGTCCAAACTTTTGGTCTGTACTGTATATATATATATTATATATATATTTATAATATGGTTGCCAAAAATAAAAAATCCTAATGATTGCACAGATACGTAGCACAATGTGAATGTTAATCTATATAATTGACATTAACTAAGGGGAAATGTAAGCGTCTGTAGAACTACTAAAAGGATATCTTCATAGTGTGACAAAGTCTCTGGTAGTGTGTCAGAAGGGAGGTATGTGTCGCTGAGACTCTTAGACTCAGTGATGTGAAAACATACAAGTTCTCATGCACAAGTAGGTGCAGAGAGAGTTAATAGAACGATATTTACAAGGGAATGTTTTCAGTGGATAATGAAAGTGTAGGGAGGAACGTTATCCACCATCCTTCCAATCAGGGGAGTGTCTGGGCTTTAAATAGTCAGCCCTGACACTCAGGTGTGTTCAGTACCTGGGGAAACTTTGTTCCAGGAAGGAGCTAGCACATGTTGTGATGAACCTGTGTGTAGCTAATTGTGAGTGGCCAGACCTTGGCCGAGATAAGGACTCTGCTGAAAGTTCTGAAAGTTTTGCATTTTGTTTTGTCTCTTTAGCTGAATGGGCTGTGTTTTTATTTATGGACTCAAGGGTAGTTTATGACTGCTAAATAAACTACCGTATATTCCGGCGTATAAGACGACTTTTGAAGACTGAAAAATCTTCTGTCTAGTCTGGGGTCGTCTTATACGCCGGTAATGCTTTTGAACTTTCAGAAATTGACATGCGGGGATACTCTGGGGGTGTTAATAAGCTGCCGTGGCCGTATCCCTGCCATGTCGGAGTTAATATAAGGTGGAGGGAGTTAAAATACGGCGGCGGTAGGTCCAGACAGTCAGCGCTTCTGTGCTGAAACTGACACATCGCTGCGTATTCCCAGCTCCGGACACAGCGCAGGGCTTCTGTGCCGACAGCTTTCACTTGTCACAGAAGCGCTGCGCTGTGTCCGGAGCAGGGAAGTTCGCATCGCTTCTGTGACAATATATGAAAAGCCGGCAATTCAGCAGCGGCATAAGCCGGCACCCGACAATTTAGAATAGAAAGAATAGAGCATCACACATAGATTAGATAGATAGAAACATGTCAGTCACATATATAATAAGTACAGTGATAGTGTTGCTTACTGTACTTGTCATTTAGTGTAAAGGATTTATTAAAACAAATATTAGTGTTTTCATGCACCGTCTCTTTAAGAAAGCCGGCCGGCAATTCAGCATCTGTACCCGACAATTTATAACAGAAAGATGGAGCATCACACATAGATTAGATAGATAGAAACATGTCAGTCACACATATATGAAGTACAGTGACAGTGTTGATTACTGTACTTGTCATCTAGTGTTAAAATAACGGATTTATTTAAAAAAAAATTGGCGTGGGGTTCCCCTTAATTTTAGTCTCTAGCGGAGGTTAAGCCGACGGCTGGGGCAGATGTTTGAAGCCTGGGAAGGGGGTAATACCCACGGAGCTTCCCAGGCTACTAATATCAGCCCCCAGCTGAATACCTAGCCTTTACTAGCTATTAAAATGGGGGATCCCAAAAAAATGACGTGGGGTCCCCCCTATTTTAATAGCTAGCAAAGGCTAGGCAGACAGCTGGAGGCTGATATTAATAGCCCAGGAAGGGTGCCATGAATATTGGCCCCCTCCCAGGCTAGAAACACCAGTCGTCAGCCGCCCCAGAAATGGCGCATTCATAGGATGCGCCAATTCTGGCACTTAGCCTCGCTCTTCCCACTGCCCTGTAGCGGTGGCAGTGGGGTAATAGGGCTGGGGTTGATGTCAGCTTATAATGCCAGCTGACATCAAGCCCAGGTTAGTAATGGAGAGGCGTCTATAAGACACCCCCATTACTAACCCCATAGTAAAAGTTAAAAAAAACACAAACACCCAGAATAAAGTCCTTTAATTGAAATAAACACACAATTCTTTATTGTTCTAAATTAAACCATACTTACCATCACGCCCATTCCAGCTGAAGCCAACGATCTCCTGCAATAAAAGTAAAATAATAAAGCAACCTCATCCTTACCTTTCCATGGTTCCCAGGACAGCTTCAGCTCTGCTACATCGAGATGACAGGCTGGACCGCAGCAGAACGCTGCCATCCAGCCTCTCATCCCGCAGACACTGAGAAGAGCAGGCATGCTTGCGCTCCTCAGTGTCTCGCTGTGACGGCATCCAGATGAGCCGACAATGAACTCAGCTCACCTCCTGGACGTCCGTCACTGACAGCGTGGGAAACTTCTACTGCGCATGCGGGGAGCAGGAGAATTTTCCCACGCTGTCAGTGACGTGCATGAGGTGAGCCGAGTTCATTGGACATGATCTCGGCTCATCTGGATGCCGTCACAGTCAGACACTGAGGAGCACAAGCATGCCTGCGCTTCTCAGTGTCTGCCGCATGGCAAGCTGAACGGCAGCGTTCTGCTGTGGTGCAGCCTGTCATGTGAATGTAGCAGAGCTGGACCGGTCCTGGGAACCATGGAGAGGTAAGGATGAGGTTGCTTTATTATTTTACTTTTATTGCAGGAGATCGTTGGCTTCAGCTGGAATGGGCGTGATGGTAAGTATGGTTTAATTTAGAACATTAAAAAATTGTGTCTTTATTTCAATTAAAGGACTTTATTCTGGGTGTTGTGTTTTTTTTAATTACTTTACTAGAAATTCATGGTGGTCATGTCTAATATTGGCGTGACCCCATGAATTTCGGGCTTAGGGCCAGCTGATAATGCCAAGCTGGCCCTAACCCCTTTATTACCCAGTGAGCCACCGCACCAGGGCCCTGGATGAGTTGGGTACAGCGCCAGAAGATGGCGCTTCTATGAACGCGCCATTTTCCGGGGTGGCTGCGGACTGCAATTTGCAGCGGGGGGGGCCAGAAAGCTTGGGTCTCCCTGCGCTGCAGATTCCAGCCCCCAGCTGCCTAGTTGTACCTGGCTGGACACAAAAATAGGGCGAAGCCCCACGTCTTTTTTTTTAAAATTATTTCATGAAATAATTTAAAAAAAAAGGGCTTCCCTATATTGTTGTGTCCGGCCAGGTACAAATAGGCAGCTGGTGGTTGGGGGCAGCCCGTTCCTGCCTGCTGTACCTGGCTGGACACAAAAATATGGCGAAGCCCCACGTCAACATTTTTGGGAAAAATTAATTACAAAATTAATAATTTAGGGACTGCATCTTTATTAACCCCTCAATTGTCATTTAGTGTTAAAATAAAGGATTTTTTAAAAAGAAAATTGGCGTGGGATCCACCATCATTATAGTCTCTAGCGGAGGTTAAGCAGACGGCTGGGGCAGATGTTTGAAGTCTGGGAAGGGGGTAATACCCACGGAGCTTCCCAGGCTACTAATATCAGCCCCCAGCTGAATACCTAGCCTTTACTAGCTATTAGAATGGGGGACCCCCCCAAAAAATGACGTGGGGTCCCCCCTATTTTAATATGTTTATGAGTGACAGTTTTCCTGCTATATACCTGCATGTCATAAGAATTTAAATTAAAAAAGGACCATGTTAAATTCAAATCTGTTTTTTTTTAATTTTTACCGGTGTTTGGTATGCGTTGGAAAAGGGGTAGTCTTATACGGTGAATATATCCTAAACTCTATATTTTAACAGGAAAGTAGGGGGGTCGTCTTATACACCAGGTCGTCTTATACGCCGGAATATACGGTAACCTGAGAATTTAAAGAGACAGTATCTTGTGTTTTACCTACGCATACAGCCGAGCTTGTCGCTATACCACAATAGACTCACAAGCCCAAGTGGGTACACATATATAGTATATAATATTAAGCTCTATAAGGAATCTCCTATAAAATAAAACATCCAAAATGGATGTTTTGGGGGCCCCTGATGAAGCAAGGACGAAAGGTACATTGGTGCACATAGGACCACATCCCACATTTACTCACTTGGACATTTAAGTTGCCTTGTAACTACTGCTCCTCCATTTTGAATGTATTATTTTATAGGAGATTCTTTATAGAGCTTAATATTATATACTATATATGTGTACTCACTTGGGCTTGTGAGTGTAAGAAGCTATCTTCTTAGTAGTTCTAAAAACACTTACATTTCCCCTTGGTTATTGTCAACTATATATAGACTAGATGGTGGCCCGATTCTAACGCATCGGGTATTCTAGAATATGTATGCGGCCGACCGGGCGCAATTAGCAAAGCGGTGTTTAAATTTGGCGGCAATATCGGAGATTGGTCACGGGCGGCGGCCGCGACCAATCAGCAAACCGTGTTAGTGAGAACTGGAGAGCGTGTTTAAATTTGGCACCAAAATCGCTGATTAGTCGCGACCAATCAGCAGAGCGGTTTTTAAATTTGGCGCCAATACTGCTGATTGGTCGCGACCGCCGACCGCGACCAATCAGCAGAGCGATGCAGAGCGTTGTTTAAATTTGGCGCCAAAATCGCTGATTGGTCGCGGATGGCGGCCGCGACCAATCAGCAGAGCGGTGTTTAAATTTGGCACCAATCTCGCTGATTGGTCGCGGCTGGCGGCCGCAACCAATCACCAAAGCGGTGTTTAAATTTTGGGCCAAAAGCGCTGATTGGTCGCGGGTGGCGGTCGCGACCAATCGGCGAACCGTGGTAGTGAGGACTGGAGAGCGTGTTTAAATTTGGCACCAAAATCGCTGATTAGTCGCGACCGCGACCAATCAGCAAAGAGGTGTTTAAATTTGGCGACAATACTGCTGATTGGTCGCGGCCGGCGACCGAGACCAATCAGCAGAGCGATGCAGAGAGGGGTTGAAATTTGGCGCCAAAATCGCTGATTAGTCGCGACCGCGACCAATCAGCAAAGAGGTGTTTAAATTTGGCCCCAACACTGCTAATTGGTCGCGGCAAGCGACCGCGACCAATCAGCAGAGCGTTGTTTAAATTTGGCACAAAAAACGAAGATTGGTCGCGGCCGGTGGCTGCGACCAATCAGCAGAGTGAGGTTTAAATTTGGCGCCAATACTGCTGACTGGTCACGGCCGACAACCGCGACCAATCAGCAGAGCGGTGTTTAAATTTTGCGCCAATACTGCTGATTGATCTCGGCCAGCGACCGCGATCAATCAGCAGAGCGTTGATTAAATTTGGCACCAATCTTGCTGATTGGTCGCGGATGCCGGACGCGTCCAATCAGCAGAGCAGTGTTTAAATTTGGCGCCAAAATCGTTGATTAGTCGCGGCTGACGGCCGCGACCAATCAGCAGAGCGGGGTTTAAATTTGGCACCAATAATGCTGATGGGTCGCGGCCGGCGACCGCGACCAATCAGCAGAGCGGGGTTTAAATTTGGCCCCAATACTGCTAATGGGTCGCGGCAAGCGACCGCGACCAATCAGCAGAGCGTTGTTTAAATTTGCCACAAAAAACGAAGATTGGTCGCGGCCGGTGGTTGCGACCAATCAGCAGAGTGAGGTTTAAATTTGGCGCCAATACTGCTGACTGGTCACGGCCGACAACTGCGACCAATCAGCAGAGCGGTGTTTAAATTTTGCGCCAATACTGCTGATTGATCTCGGCCAGCGACCGCGATCAATCAGCAGAGCGTTGATTAAATTTGGCGCCAATCTCGTTGATTGGTCGCGGCTGGACTCCGCGACCAATCAGCAGAGCGTTGTTTAAATTTGGCGCCAATCTCGCTGATTGGACGCGTCCGTCATCCGCGACCAATCAGCAGAGCGTTGTTTAAATTTGGCGCCAAGGTCGCTGATTGGACGCGTCCGTCATCCGCGACCAATCAGCAGAGCGTTGTTTAAATTTGGCGCCAAGGTCGCTGATTGGTTGCGGCTGGCGCCCGCGACCAATTAGCACAGCAGTGTTTAAATGTGGCGGCAAGATCAGTGATTGGTCGCGGCCGCTATTTAAATGTGGCGCACAAATCGGTGATTGGTCGCGGGCAGCGGCCGCGACCAATCAGCAGAGCGGTGTTTAACTTTAGCGCCAAGATCACTGATTGGTCGCGCTCTCCGCACGCGACCAATCAGCTAATCGTATTGGTGAGGAGCGGGGAGCGGAATTGTATTAGTGAGGACCGGGGAGCGCCGCAGCCTGTGCGGGTACTTCCGCTGCGAGAACCCGGGACATGAGCGACTGCTCGCAGCAGAAGTATCCCGACCCGCAGCGCCGCTCCCCGGTCCTCCCTTCACACCCTAGCCGCTGATGTCACCACAGTATCCGCATGGTGTTACAAAGGTCCGGACATTTGTGTTAAAGATCGCTGATTGGTCGCTGGCGCTGCCCGCGACCAATCACCGATTTGGGCGCCAAATTTAAATATTGGCCGCGACCAATCACCGATCTTGGCTCCACATTTAAAGACCGCTGTGCTGATTGGTCGCCGACGTGGGGCACGACCAATCACCGATTTTGGCGCCACATTTAAATAGCGTCCACGACCAATCAGCACCGTAGTGTTTAACTTTTGCGGCAAGATCCGTGATTGGTCGCGGGCCAAGACAGCGACCAATCACCGATTTGTGCGGCACTTTTAAATAGCGGCCGCGACCAATTGGATGTCAGCGCCGCTCCCCGGTCCTCCTTTCACACCCTAGCCGCATGGATGTCAGCGGCGCTGCCTGTGCGGATGCTTCCGCTGCGAGAACCCGGGACATGAGCGGGCGCTCGCAGCAGAAGTATCCTGACCTGCAGCGCCGCTCCCCGGTCCTCCCTTCACACCCTAGCCGCTGATGTCCCCACAGTATCCGCATGGTGTTACAAAGATCCGGACATTTGTGTTAAAAATCGGTGATTGGTCGCTGGCGCTGCCCGCGACCAATCACCAATTTGGGCGCCAAATTTAAACACCGCTGTTCTGATTGGTCGCGGCCGATATTTAAATTTGGCGCCCAAATCGGTGATTGGTCGCGGGCAGCGCCCGCGACCAATCAGCGATTTTTAACACAAATGTCCGGACTTTTGTAACACCATGCGGATACTGTGGGGACATCAGCGGCTAGGGTGTGAAGGGAGGACCGGGGAGCGGCGCTGCGGGTCCGGATACTTCTGCTCCGAGCGCCCGCTCATGTCCCCGGTTCTCGGAGCGGAAGTATCCGCACAGGCAGCGCCGCTGACATCCAGGCGGCTAGGGTGTGAAGGGAGGACCGGGGAGCGGCGCTGACATCCAATTGGTCGCGGCCCCTATTTAAATCTGCCGCCCAAATCGGTGATTGGTCGCTGTCTTGGCCCGCGACCAATCACTGATCTTGGCGCCAAAGTTAAACACTATTGTGCTGATTGGTCGCGGACGCTGACCGCGACCAATCACCGATTTGGGCGCCAAATTTAAATATCGGCCGCGACCAATCACCGATCTTGGCTCCACATTTAAACACCGCTGTGCTGATTGGTCGCGGCCGATATTTAAATTTGGCGCCCAAATCGGTGATTGGTCGCGGGCAGCGCCAGCGACCAATCAGCGATTTTTAACACTAATGTCCGGACTTTTGTAACACCATGCGGATACTGTGGGGACATCAGCGGCTAGGGTGTGAAGGGAGGACCGGGGAGCGGCGCTGCGGGTCCGGATACTTCTGCTCCGAGCGCCCGCTCATGTCCCCGGTTCTCGGAGCGGAAGTATCCGCACAGGCAGCGCCGCTGACATCCAGGCGGCTAGGGTGTGAAGGGAGGACCGGGGAGCGGCGCTGACATCCAATTGGTCGCGGCCCCTATTTAGATCTGCGCCCAAATCGGTGATTGGTCGCTGTCTTGGCCCGCGACCAATCACTGATCTTGGCGCCAAAGTTAAACACTATTGTGCTGATTGGTCGCGGACGCTGACCGCGACCAATCACCGATTTGGGCGCCAAATTTAAATATCGGCCGCGACCAATCACCGATCTTGGCTCCACATTTAAACACCGCTGTGCTGATTGGTCGCGGCCGATATTTAAATTTGGCGCCCAAATCGGTGATTGGTCGCGGGCAGCGCCAGCGACCAATCAGCGATTTTTAACACAAATGTCCGGACTTTTGTAACACCATGCGGATACTGTGGGGACATCAGCGGCTAGGGTGTGAAGGGAGGACCGGGGAGCGGCGCTGCGGGTCCGGATACTTCTGGTCCGAGCGCCCGCTCATGTCCCCGGTTCTCGGAGCGGAAGTATCCGCACAGGCAGCGCCGCTGACATCCAGGCGGCTAGGGTGTGAAGGGAGGACCGGGGAGCGGCGCTGACATCCAATTGGTCGCGGCCCCTATTTAGATCTGCCGCCCAAATCGGTGATTGGTCGCTGTCTTGGCCCGCGACCAATCACTGATCTTGGCGCCAAAGTTAAACACTATTGTGCTGATTGGTCGCGGACGCTGACCGCGACCAATCACCGATTTGGGCGCCAAATTTAAATATCGGCCGCGACCAATCACCGATCTTGGCTCCACATTTAAACACCGCTGTGCTGATTGGTCGCGGCCGATATTTAAATTTGGCGCCCAAATCGGTGATTGGTCGCGGGCAGCGCCAGCGACCAATCAGCGATTTTTAACACAAATGTCCGGACTTTTGTAACACCATGCGGATACTGTGGGGACATCAGCGGCTAGGGTGTGAAGGGAGGACCGGGGAGCGGCGCTGCGGGTCCGGATACTTCTGGTCCGAGCGCCCGCTCATGTCCCCGGTTCTCGGAGCGGAAGTATCCGCACAGGCAGCGCCGCTGACATCCAGGCGGCTAGGGTGTGAAGGGAGGACCGGGGAGCGGCGCTGACATCCAATTGGTCGCGGCCCCTATTTAGATCTGCCGCCCAAATCGGTGATTGGTCGCTGTCTTGGCCCGCGACCAATCACTGATCTTGGCGCCAAAGTTAAACACTATTGTGCTGATTGGTCGCGGACGCTGACCGCGACCAATCACCGATTTGGGCGCCAAATTTAAATATCGGCCGCGACCAATCACCGATCTTGGCTCCACATTTAAACACCGCTGTGCTGATTGGTCGCGGCCGATATTTCAATTTGGCGCCCAAATCGGTGATTGGTCGCGGGCAGCGCCAGCGACCAATCAGTGATTTTTAACACAAATGTCCGGACTTTTGTAACACCATGCGGATACTGTGGGGACATCAGCGGCTAGGGTGTGAAGGGAGGACCGGGGAGCGGCGCTGCGGGTCCGGATACTTCTGCTCCGAGCGCCCGCTCATGTCCCCGGTTCTCGGAGCGGAAGTATCCGCACAGGCAGCGCCGCTGACATCCAGGCGGCTAGGGTGTGAAGGGAGGACCGGGGAGCGGCGCTGACATCCAATTGGTCGCGGCCCCTATTTAGATCTGCCGCCCAAATCGGTGATTGGTCGCTGTCTTGGCCCGCGACCAATCACTGATCTTGGCGCCAAAGTTAAACACTATTGTGCTGATTGGTCGCGGACGCTGACCGCGACCAATCACCGATTTGGGCGCCAAATTTAAATATCGGCCGCGACCAATCACCGATCTTGGCTCCACATTTAAACACCGCTGTGCTGATTGGTCGCGGCCGATATTTAAATTTGGCGCCTAAATCGGTGATTGGTCGCGGGCAGCGTCGGCGACCAATCAGCGATTTGTAAGACAAATGTCCGGACCTTTGTAACACCATGCGGATACTGTGGGGACATCAGCGGCTAGGGTGTGAAGGGAGGACCGGGGAGCGGCGCTGCGGGTCCGGATACTTCTGGTCCGAGCGCCCGCTCATGTCCCGGGTTCTCGGAGCGGAAGTTCCCGCACAGGCAGCGCCGCTGACATCCAATTGGTCGCGGCCGCTATTTAAATCTGGTGCACAAATCGGTGATTGGTCGCTATCTTGGCCAGCGACCAATCACTGATTTTGGCGCCAAAGTTAAACACTATTGTGCTCATTGGTCGTGGACGCTGACCGCGACCAATCACCGATTTTGGCGCCAAATTTAAATATCGGCCGCGACCAATCACCGATCTTGGCTCCACATTTAAACACCGCTGTGCTGATTGGTCGCGGCCGATATTTAAATTTGGCGCCCAAATCGGTGATTGGTCGCGGGCAGCGTCGGCGACCAATCAGCACAGTGGTGTTTAAGTTTTGCGCTAAGATCAGTGATTGGTCGGGTCCGAAGACCGCGACCAATCATCGAATCGTCTTGGTGAGGACCGGGAAGCAGCGCTGCCTGTGCGGCTACTTACGCTGCGAGAACCCGGGACATAGCGGGCGCTCGCAGGAGAAGTATCCCGACCCCTTCCGCATGGAGGTCAGCGGCGCCGGTGGTCCTTCCGCTGATACCGGCCGGGAGATGAGCGCCTCGCGCCGCTCATCTCCCGGATGCATCTCAGTCCAGCAGATGGGTCCGGCGGTCGGGTTCCTTCTGCTGGTACCGGCTGGGAGATGAGCGCCTCGCGCCGGTCATCTCCCAGCTGCATCGCCGCTGAGCTCCGTCCCGCAAATGAGCCGCTAACGGCCGCCATCTTTATTCAGAAATCCCGCGGCGCTGATTGGCCGCTGGCGGACCAATGAGCGACGCGGGATTTCCTGGACAGACAGACACACAGACAGACGGGATAAGACGATTATATATATAGATTAACATTCACATTGTGCTACATATGCGTGCAATCATTAGGATTTTTTTTGGCAACCATGTTATAGGCATATATCTAATATATATAATTGTCTTATCCCGTCTGTCTGTCTGTCTAGAAAATCCCGCGTCGCTGATTGGTCCGGCCGCGGCCAATCAGCGACGCGGGATTTCAGAAAAAAGATGGCGGCCGTTAGCGGCTCATCTGCCGCACGAAGGTCAGCGGCGATGCAGCCGGGAGATGACCAGCAGAACTACCCTGACCGGCAGCGCCGCTGACCTCCATGCGGCTACCGTCGGGAGATCAGCGGCTAGGACCGCTGATCTCCCGACAGTAAGTGTGAAGGGAGGACCGGGGAGCGGCGGCACCGCCGGTCGGGATGCTTCTGCTGCGAGCAGCCGGTCATCTCCCAGCTGCTAGCAGCGGAAGTACCCGCATAAGCAGCGCCGCTCCCGGGCCCACACTAATACGACGCTGATTGATCGCTGCCCGACGGCCGCGACCAATCAGCTATATTGGCGCCAAGTCTAAACACTGCTCTGCGCCAATCAGCACAGCGGTGTTTAAATTGGCGCCAATATCGCTGATTGGTCGGGGCCGGCGGCCGAGACCAATCAGCACAACGGTGTTTAAACTTGGCGACAATATCGCTGATTGTTCGCGGCCGTCGGCAGCGACCAATCAGCGATATTGGCGCCAAATTTAAACACAGCTCTTCACAGAGGTCAGCGGCGATGCAGCCGAAGTACCCCGACCGGCGGCGCCGCTGACCTCCATGCGGCTACCGTCAGGAGATCAGCGGCTAGGGCCGCTGATCTCCCGACGGCAAGTGTGTGTGAAGGGAGGACCGGGGAGCGGCGCCACCGGTCGGGATACTTCTACTGCGAGCAGCCGGTCATCTCCCGCAGCGCCGCTCCCCGGTCCTCACTAATACAATTCGCTGATTGGTCGCGGCCGTGACCAATAAGCGATATTGGCGCCAAATTTAAACACCGCTGTGCTGATTGCGCCCGGTGTACCGCATACATATTCTAGAATACCCGATGCGTTTGAATCGGGCCACCATCTAGTATATATATATTCACTACTGTCTCTATATATGTGATACTCATGTGTTGGTGACTTGGGGTCCTCCATTGTTATACTCTGTAGAATTGTCTTTTAATTTTTGCAATATTTATTTTAGCATCAATAAGCACCTATTGGTTTATTTTGGTGGTATCTACAGTCATATACATGTATATACATACAGCAATATATATACTGTATAAGATCTGATGTCTGTAGTCACAGTATGTCAGCAATGTACAGTATGTACTTTATTGTGCACTGACATTAGATCATATATGCCCTGGACTGATCCTGCACCGACTACCAGACATCACATTGTATAGATGGCAGTATAGATATAATCTGTGACGTCCTGTACAGGGCCGGCTCCAGGTTTTCGTAGGCTCAAAAGAGTCTCAGTGGCCCCTTTAACACATACCACAATTCATGATGCACAGATAAGGCAGAGAAATATAGATATAGTACAATGCCAAAAATTTCACTTACAGTATTTTTCGGACTATAAGACGCACTTTTTTCCCTCCAAAATTTTGGAGGAAAATGGGGGGTGCGTTTTATAGTCCAAATGTTGCCGGGGGGTATATATATGTGGAGTGTGGGGGGAGCGGTAGAGGAGCGGGGCACAGGAGGCAGCAGCCGCCCGCTGCAGCCTACACTGTCCCCGCTGCTAAAGAAAATGAATATTCATGCTCCTTATTAGCAGCACACATTGTAGCCGCGCTGTGGCTCCTGCCAGAATCGCCTGTGCCCGCTGTTAAAGGGCATGAATATTCAACCTCTCTCCACGCCCATGGGCATGGTGAGGGGGTGAATATTCATGCCCTTTAATAAGCGGGCACACGCGATAGCCCGGCAGTAGCAGGAGCCGCAGCGCGGCTACGGTGTGTGCCGGCTATGAAGGAGAGTGAAGTCACTGCTCCCAGCGAACACAGTCCCGGCATGGGGAGCAGTGACTTCTGGCAGCTGATCTCTCCTTGTGAGCCACGCATGGCAGTGATGTCATGCGAGGCTCACATGGAGGGATCAGTGCGGGCAGACAGGACGCGGCGCTGGAGGAGAGAAGAAAGATGAGTATCAGTGTTTATTTTCTTTTATGTGCAGCATGATGGGGATTAGGGGGACCATGCATACCAGGATAAGGAAGAGGGGGCAATACATACCAGGGTAACGCTGAGGGGGCCATACATACCAGGGTAACGCTGAGGGGGCCATACATACCAGGGTAATGCTGAGGGGGCCATACATACCAGGGTAACGCTGAGGGGGCCATACATACCAGGGTAACGCTGAGGGGGCCATGTGCAGCATGATGGGGATTAGAGGTGCCATACATACCAGGACAGCGATGAGGGGTGCCATGCATACCACTATACCAGGATAAGGATGAGGGGTGCCATGCATACCGGGACAGGGATGAGGGGTGCCATGCATACCGGGACAGGGATGAGGGGTGCCATGCATACTGGGACAGGGATGAGGGGTGCCATGCATACCGGGACAGGGATGAGGGGTGCCATGCATACAGGGACAGGGATGAGGGGTGCCATGCATACCGGGACATGGATGAGGGGTGCCATGCATACCAGGGTAACGCTGAGGGGGCCATGTGCAGCATGATGGGGATTAGAGGTGCCATACATACCAGGACAGCGATGAGGGGTGCCATGCATACCACTATACCAGGATAAGGATGAGGGGTGCCATGCATATCGGGACAGAGATGAGGGGTGCCATGCATACAGGGACAGGGATGAGGGGTGCCATGCATACTGGGACAGGAATGAGGGGTGCCATGCATACCGGGACAGGGATGAGGGGAGCCATGCATACCAGGACAAGGATGAGGGGTGCCATGCATACCGGGACAGAGATGAGGGGTGCCATGCATATCGGGACAGGGATGAGGGGTGCCATGCATACCGGGATAGGGATGAGGGGTGCCATGCATACCGGGATAGAGATGAGGGGTTCCATGCATACCAGGATGGGGACCACGTATAAAAGGAAGGGGGGGGCATATATACCAGGATGGGGGATATTGTCAGAATTGGGGGACATTACCCCTATACCAGTGTCAGCAGAAGACCCCCTCCCCCTTAAAAGTGCATCATGAACACATTTTTGGCTTAAATTTTTATTTTTTTATTTTCCTCCTCTAAAACCTAGGTGCATCTTATGGTCTGGTGCATCTTATAGTCCGAAAAATACGGTACTTCTTACATTACATGAGTGATATCTATTGTAAATTCTATAATAGCTCAGAAACCGGCGAATCCTCACAGTGCATGGGGCGTGTCAAGGGGGGATTCAAAAGTTTTCATTTTAGACTGTACATTATAGTCCTCCATACAGTATTATGGGCACCACATAGTCCTTCATACAGTATTATGGACACCACATAGTCCTCCATACAGTATTATGGGCACTACATAGTACTCCATACAGTATTATGGGCACCACATAGTCCTCCATACAGTATTATGGGCACTACATAGTACTCCATACAGTATTATGGGCACCACATAGTCCTCTATACAGAATGGGCTCCATACTGAATAATGGACCCCATATAATGTTCCATAAAGAATAATAGGCCCCATATAATGCTCTATACACAATAATGAACCCCATATAATGCTCATTACACCATAATTGACCCCATATATTACTCCATGCAGAATAATGGGCCCCATATAATGCTCCATAGAGAATGGGCCCCATATAATGCTCCATAGAAAATGGGCTCCATACATAAAAAATAAATAAAATACTCACCTCTCCTCATACCCTGCTGGCTACAAGTCCTGTCTCTTCAACACTGAGACGTCACAGAGTCAGAAGACGCAGAGGAGACTGGACCTGCGGCCAGCAGGGTATGACGAGAGGTGAGTATTTCAAACACCGTAAAGCACGGGGGGGGTTACACCGGGCCCCCCCAACTCACAGGCCCAATAGCGTTCCAGTGTCCCCAACTGTGAGTGGGCCCCCCCCCCCTCTTGCCCAGGGCCTTGGCACTTGCCCTGGTGCAATGGGTGGTTATGCCGGCTCTGGCCCTGTAGCTGGTGCAGGATCAGTCTGGGGCAGGGGTCTGTATAGTAAGGTCTGAAGTGTCTCGATCTCAGGTCCGATGTGATTTGAACATTCATACAGATCGAGAGCCGATGATCTCACACTGACAGCACGACCCCAACCTGCTTGAAGGGTCCATCTGCTACAATAAATCTTTCTGATCCTCAGCAGAGCGACCATAGATAACATTCAGGATCTGGCCCTGGACTTGTCAGGAGGTGAGCAGCATCCTGCCACTTCCACACTCTACAAAAAGTATAAATCTCCTGTCCTGACCACTATCCGGAGCTCAGGCTAAGGCCACGGCCCCACTATCAGTATTTGGTCAGTATATTTTCTCAGGAGTGGGAGCCAAAACCAGGTCAGTAACAATCAGAGAAAAGGTATAATAGAAACAAGTCACCAATTCTGCATTTATCACCAACTCCTGGTTTTGTCTCCCACTCCTGTGAAAAAATACTGACCGAATACTGACCAAATACTGATAGTGGGGTCGTGGCCTTACAAGAATCAAAGATGTCTGCCCTCTCGTACTGCTCAGCGGCTGAAGCTTCTCTCCGGCAGGCATAAGAACGTGGCCTGTGCCGGCTGTTCTGGGCTGCAGATGCCCAGCTGGCACATGTACACAATGAAAGATACAGGGCCGCCCTGCAGTCTGTAAAGAAGCAGCTGCTTGGCGACCGGCTTGGAGGGCATGTGCCCCTCTGGCCCACCTCGCCCCTGGTCAATATGATACCATCTTTTCCATTAGTTGGTGAGGTTAGAAGAAATTTCACTCCAAGACAGTGGATTTTGTACTTTATTCCAGTATATTTATACATAGAAAACATGGCAATGAAAAACAAGTAGATGCACGTGCATAAAAATGTCCCAACATTAATTAAAAAAAGCCTTTAAGATACAGATAATACTTGTATACAAAAATATTAACACATTCTCAAATTGTATATAAAGTGCTCAAAACTCAATAGCCCTGACATATAGTGTACACAGGGTCCCGTCCCCCCACATGGTATACACAAAATACAATGTCATCCAGGAAATAACAAAAAATAACAAATACATTTAATCTATTCTGAAATCCCATGTCTATACAAGATAATAATATGTAAAATTCTACAGTGTCAAAGAAATGAGCTAGAGACTACTACATGGCGATGATGCCTACACACAAGATAATGCCCAGCTAATGCTGCAAATTATACACATATTACCAGTCACCCAATTAGACACATGAGGTCCGGGCAGGTGATTTTCTACAGTTCATTGACCTCTATGATGACATCTAATATTTTCAATCATTTATAGAGCGGGGTACATTGGGCCTCATTAATAAATCTGCTCACTAGAAAACTAGTAGCCCATACTAACCAATTAGAGCTCAGCTAAGGTTGTTTTAACTGACCTGGAAAAGTAAAAGCTGCTCTGTGATTGGCTGGGATAAGTAAAAAGGCTGTTTTAATAAATGATTCCCAATGTACCAAGCCCCGCCATAAATGTTATTGATTACAGTAGGGGCCACAATATCCCATGTGTATAGTCATCACATTCATCTTATTGTCAGCGGTTACCTTGGGACATGCTATATTGAAATGTAAGATGATATCATTGGGGTCCATGAGGCAGAGCAGTGTGTGGTACGTGTGACATTTCCTAATATCGAGCAATCAATACTGTACCTTGGTCTGGAATGCAAAGTCTGCGTGGACAAGGAAGGGGCTCCCAGATGCCAGCTGTAAAACCCGTCGCTCCACCATCACACGCTCATCACCGTCAGCAAGCAGGGCTCTTTTACAGATGATTTTAACAGCAAAATGTTTGCGGGTAGATGAATCTTCTGCCAGCAGGACCGTTCCATAGCATCCCCGGCCAAGCACTTGATGGAATAATAATCTCCTCTTGATGGTATCAGAGACTGTGCTTTTGGAGCCAGTTGGCCGAACACCGCTGCTTCCTTCAGCTTCTTCAGCCTTCTGCTTTAGATCCATGGGTTTCTGTCCTAATGTAATCCTTCTTCTTTTCTTCTCCTTTTTGTCCCCTGATGAGGTGAAGATGGCTCCTCTCTTCTTGGCTCCCATCTTCTGACTTTCTACCTTCTCCTTTTCTTCCACTTCTTCTTTCTTCTGGACTGGTTGTTTTGTCCTGTTGACTGAAGACTTCCTCTCATCATCAGATGTGTCATGGGAAGGTCTTAGTCTCTTCGCTCCTTCTCTCCTCACCACGTTCTCCTCTACTTCTTCTTTCTTCTGGACTGGTTGTTTTGTCCTGTTGACTGAAGACTTCCTCTCATCATCAGATGTGTCATGGGAAGGTCTTAGTCTCTTCGCTCCTTCTCTCCTCACCATGTTCTCCTCTACTTCTTCTTTCTTCTGGACTGGTGGTTTTGTCCTGTTGACTGAAGACTTCCTCTCATCATCAGATGTGTCATGGGAAGGTCTTCGTGTCTTCACTCTTTCTCTGCTCACCACAATCTCCTCCTCTTTTATATCCATATTATTGCTTTGCTTAGAGTTAGCCGACATCTCCTCCACTGTTGTTGGTCAATTCCAACTGTCACTTCCAACTGTCACTCAGTGCATTTCATATGGAATCATCATGCATGCACCACCACTGGTCATGTGATCAGCATCTGACCAATGATATTTAAGAGATAAATGAACATTAACTGAGATTAAATATTCAGGTAATATTCAGATATTCTGTGGAACACAAGGTGCCACATTTACTAATAGTAATAGAACTGCACTAAGTCGCCAATTTAATTTACATTGTTACTACAGAGCATCAGATGAATGTAATATAATAAATATTAGCAAGATGTATGATTTCCATCCACTCTACGTATCATAGAAATACAGATGTACTATCTTTTTATATAGAGATGTAGCAGAAGCCATCCTGATTGTTTGCAGCATGCTATGGTGATAGAGAAGCATGCATGACTGTGCCATGCAAATGGTGAGGAGCACCAAAATGGGACATATGATTCACGTAGCCAGGGGCGTAATGTCCGCGGTCGCAGTGGCAGTCACTGCGACCGGGCCCAGGGGGGGTTGGGGCTTGTAAACGCCAGCAGAAATTTCAACAGGATGTGTGTATCGCAGTGCACAGTCGCTTCGGGTCCGTGCGTGACAAATCAGGGGCGGGCTGGGTCGGGGGCAGAGCCGGACTGGGGTGTCTGGGGCCCACCAGGGACATTGACTCCAGAGGCCCACCCGGGCCCACCCACCCTTCAGCTATTTGCAAATACCTGTTAGCCGTTATACCCATTATACTGGCGGCTCCTGCCCATCACTGTGCGCTCACCAGAACTGCGATGTACATTTACTGTAGTTTGCATTAAAGGGTTTTTATTGGTGAAAACAAGTTCTCAGCGATGCACAGGTTGGGAAGGTGATCACTTATTTATTGGTGGAATCCGCACTGTCAGAAGATTGTGGCACTTTGAGTATTTGGTGAGATTTTTACCTCTGTATTTATAAGACAAATCCAGGAGTGGAGCAATCCGAGGTCATGTTTTATGCATTTCTCACCCACTCCTGGTTTTGTCTTATAAATACAGAGGTGAAAATCTCACCAAATGCCAACTTGCTTTCTCTGGTGAACCTCTGTAACTGCATCTCTGCTGCTGTGTAATAGTCACAGGACAGGGAGGGGTTAAACATCCAAGTATTTAATATCTATTGGACATAAAGAGGTTTCCCCTTATTGATATCAGATAAAACAAATGACCAACCACAATCCACTCTACCAAGACCAATATTACCAGATAGAAGGCAGAAATACCACCACACCGTGACCAGATCACATATTACCACCACATAGTGCCCAAATAATGCCACATACAAGGCACAAATACCGCCACACCATGACCAAAGCACATAATACCACCACATAGTGATCAAATGCTACCAGATACAAGGTATAAATACTGACACACCATGAGACCACATATTACCACCACATAGTGACTGAATAATACCACATAGAAGGGACAAATATCGTCATGTCATGACCAAAGCACATAATGCCACCACATAGTGACAAATAATGCTAAAATAATAAAAATGTAAAAAAGCTCAGTATATTGGGTCAGTGTACAGGTTATACATTATGCACAGGAGCTCTGTATATAGTGTACAGGTTATACAGTCATCACCAGTGACATTATACACAGAAGCTCTGTATATAGTGTCAGTGTACAGGTAATGCAATGATCACCATTGATATTATACACAGGAGCTCTGTATATAGTGTACAGGTAATACAGTGATCACCAGTGACATTATACACAGGAGCTCTGTATATAGTGTCAGTGTACAGGTAATATAGTGATCACCAGTGACATTATGCATAGGAGCTCTGTATATAGTGTCAGTGTACAGGTAATATAGTGATCACCAGTGACATTATGCATAGGAGCTCTGTATATAGTGTCAGTGTACAGGTAATATAGTGATCACCAGTGACATTATGCACAGGAGCTCTGTATATAGTGTCAGTGTACAGGTAATATAGTGATCACCAGTGACATTATACACAGGAGCTCTGTATATAGTGTCAGTGTACAGGTAATATAGTGATCACCAGTGACATTATACACAGGAGCTCTGTGTATGGTGTCAGTGTACAGGTAATACAGGGATCACCAGTGACATTATGCACAGCTCTGTATATAGTGTCAGTGTGTGTGTGTATAGGAAATACAGGGATCACCAGTGACATTATACACAGGAGCTCTGTATATAGTGTCAGTGTACAGGTAATACAGTGATCACCAGTGACATTATGCACAGGAGCTCTGTATATAGTGTCAGTGTGTGTGTGTATAGGTAATACACATACTCACCAGTGATGTCTCTAGGTGAAGTTCTTTAACTGCAGACCGATATATCACATCTTCTATACAGGACTTATCTCTGCAGAAAATAACCTAGTTAGCTATAACTGATCACTTCCAGAGCACAATCCACACTTTTCCCAAGATTTCTACACTGCATGAAATGACAAAAAAAGAAACATAGCACTGCACTACACAGTAACAGTGCTCCAGTGTCATTCTGTGCCTGCTCATCTGTCAGCAGACATATTTGTCTGATGGCAAAGATCTAAGAGAGATGAAGACAGAAGACCTATGGATTCCGTTGGGAGTGAGGATTTTTCTTTATTAAAGATGGAGTCCCTAAATGTGTTTTATTTTTAATAATAAAAAAAAAAATTCTGTTTTTTTTTTTCTGTTTACTAGAAATTGATGGAGGCTATGTCTAATTTGGTGTGAAACCATGAATTTCGGGCTTAGTACCAGCTGATAAGGCAAAGATGGCCTGGTACTAACCCTATTATTACCCAGGGTGCCACTCACCACCAGGGCCGCTGGAAGAGCCGGGTAAAGCACCTGGAAATGGTGCCATGATGAATGCGCCATTTTCAGGGGTGGCTGTGGGCTGTGATTTTCAGTGTGGAGGGCCAAGAACGCTTGGGCCTTACCATGCTGCGAATCCCAGCCCCCAGCTGCCTGGTTTTATCTGGCTGGCGATCAACATATGGCGGGAAAAAAAAAGTTAAGTTTAAAACAAATATTCGGCTTCTCTGTCTTTTGATCGCCAGCCAAGGTAAAGCCAGGCAGCTGGGGGTGGCAGTACGTAGCTGTCTGCTTTATCTGCGGTGAGAATCAAAAATTATTTTTTTAAATTTTCTTTTCACACTTTTATATGTGACAGACCCAACAGTCAATCGCAGATGCGGTCAAAGAGGATGGGCGTCTGTGATTGGCTGTTTGAGTAATGTACAATCAGCCCATACATTCTAGTATGGTACTATGTATGGGCTGCTTTCAGGTTACTCAAGCAGCCAGTCACAGACGCCCATTCTCTGTGTCAGCGTCTGTTTTTAGCTGTTGGGACTGTCACACATATAGAAGTGTGAAAATAAATAAATAATAAAACAAAAATGACATAGCGCTCTGCAGAAATTTTGATTCTCAGCGCAGATAGAGGTGGCAGCCCGTAGCTGTCTGCTTTATCTGCCTGGTTTTACCTTGACTGGCGATCAAAAGTCAGGAAAGCCCAATGTTTTTTTTAAATTATTTAAAAAAATAATTTAAAAAAAAAAATGCGTGGGCTCCCGCCATATTTTGATCGGGGGGGCTGGGATTCTCAGCATGGTAAGGCCCAAGCATTCTGGGCCCCCCACGCTGAAAACGGCAGCCCGCAGCCACCCCTGGAATTGGCGCATTCATCGTAGCGCCATTTCCAGGCACTTTATCCGGCTCTTCCAACGGCCCTGGTGGGGGGTGGCACGCTGGGAAATAATGGAGTTAATACCAGCTTTGTATTATCAGCTGGCACTAAGCCTGAAATTCATGGAGTCACGCCAAACTACACATGGCCACCATGAATTTCCAGTAAACAGAAAAAAACACAACACAGAATTTTTTTTTTAATAAAAATAAAACACAAAACACATGTAGGGACTCCATCTTTAATTAAAAACAAAATCCTCGCTCTGACGTAATCCACGGATCTTCTGTCTCCAGCTCTGCTACATCTTTGCCATCAGACAAATATGCCTGCTGACAGAGATGAGCAGGCACAGAATGACACTGGAACACAGTTGTCAGAGAAGTGCTCAGCTGGCCTCCAGCCGCCGACCATGTTTTCCTGTGCGTTGCAAATAATGCATACTTTCAAACACATGCCTATATTTGCTATGCAAGTCTACGGTACATTGCGTCTGCGCTGATTTACAACGGATGCGTTGTAACACACAGCATAAACGCAATGTTAACCCAGCCTAACAGCAGCGAGAAGGGGAGACGGAGCCCTGGAGACCACCTAGTCAGTCTACTGGTGGTACTATCATGCCCATTGCCCAGTATGTACTGCCAGCCTCTGTGGTATTAGCATTCAAGCTCACATGGCATGTCCTGCCAGCCAGCCACTGGTGTTAGTACTAGCATGATAGTACCACACCACCAGTGGCTGGGCAATGGGCATGCATGATGGTACCAACAGTGGCTGGCAGGACATGCTGGGCATGATTCATGCCTAGTATGTCCTGCCAGCCTCCTTGGTACTATCACGCCCACCCACTATGTCCTGCCAGCCACTGGTAATAGTACATGCTGCTGGGCATAGTACCAGTAACCAGAGGCTGGCAGCAGGACATGCTGGGCAATGGGCATGTGATAGTATTTACTGCCAGCCCCGGCCAGGGGTCCTCCCAGTCACCCCTCCCCCCCCTGCTTCCTGCTTTTCATACTGACGCGTCGAGATGAGCTGCAGCCGCTGCCTGGAGCGACGCAGGGTCCGTACTCCACAGCGCGCACAGGAAGCAGTCCCAGGACAATGACGTCATCACCCTGAGACTGACCTCCTGCGCACGCGCCGGCAGTGTCGCTGCGCAGAGGAGGCAGAGGGCCAATCACTAATCATATCGGCAGTGCTGCGAACCGGGGGGGGCCTCTGTTCTCTGTACAGGGCCCAGGGGGGCAGGGGGCGGGGCCATCAGGACCCGGGGGTTTTCCCGATCCTCCGGTGGGCCAGTCCGCCCCTGCAGAGGGGCATATGTATACATGCAGGTCGGGCACACCCCAGTGGTGCAGACACATCCACACTGCACCCTGTATCCTTGTGCACTGCCGTCTGCTGCAGTGGTAGGAGCCGCCTGAATGCATCTTCTTCCTGCCGGAGAGGAGCTTGTGGGCCTGTGCGGTGAGGAGGTGGACGCTGCGCACCTCCTGAGAAGTATATGGCACTCCATGTATCTGTGCACATAGTATACCACTCTAGTGTATAGCAGAAAGGAGACATCGACCAGAAGAGTCCAGGCATGTGGGTGATGCACATAATTATTATATTGATAACCAGGTGGAAGAGGAGGAAATGCAGAAAAAGGGGGAATTAAAAACTATACGCAAAGGGGACATCGAGACAGGAATTACAATTAACACCAGTGGGAATGGATCATGATTAGAACAGCAAAGGGATAATACAGAGAATCAAGCCACAAATTAATCCAGTATATAAAAATATATATACATATCATTAGTTAGATATATCTGTACATATGATTGTTTAATTATCATAAACTTTACATAAAGTGCAAGTGCCTCCAAAGAATAAATCTACATAAATTATATATCTCCTATGTGAACAAATACAGGTGTTTCTCACTAAATTAGAATATAATCAAACAGTTATTGTTTATTTCTGTTAATGCTGATGATTATGGCTATACGAGTTTCACTTTTTTGTATTGAAGAGCTGAAATAAAGTAACTTTTTGATGATATTCTATTTTAGTGAGATGCACCTGTATATGTATATACACAAGGGCTGGTCCCTTATTATTTGGATGTCGGTGTGAATCCTGTAGAGAGTAGTGCACTGATTTGGGCATATGTGCTGTTGACAGATATGTATTTGTATCCACTTTAAGCATTTTTAAAAAAGGTGACCACATGTGCATTGTACTCACGCTATAGCAGATGCAGATCCCACTCCTGAATGGCGTCCACCCGACGTATGTTTCGGCTTCTTGTCTTCGTCAGGGGGTGGCATCATTCAGAAAGAGCTAAGAGTTAAACGGCCAACTATAGCCAATCAGGATGGAGGTATGTCTCCACCAACCAATGGGTGCTGAGGAGGCGTGGCGCGATACACAACGCGCACCAACGCTACGAGGAAACTATGTGACCTGTGATGCTGCGAGCACGTGATGGAGACACTTGATCGGGGGTCACGGGGCACATATAGATACAGTCGGGGAGGATGATGTGGAGACGTTCATGTGTATTGCCTCTTCAGCAGACATCTAATCTACTGATTGAGTGTGGATATATCGGATAATGTGGAAAATCTTCTTAATTTATAATGATGGATAACGAGTATAGGTTACATATTACAGCAATACACAGGAATAGGGGGTAGTGAGTGTTACATGTATATAAGCATAGGCGGATTATAATGAGGACGATCTGGACTACCGCCCGGGGCCCCGAACCTCCAGGGGGCTCCGGGGTGTCTATGGCCAGATTGTCCACATTATATGTGCGGCACCACGGCACATACCGGCAGACAGTGGGAGGGGGGCCCAGGATCGCTCCCCCAGCAGCGGCACACAGCCGCTGCTTCTTCTTCGGCCGGGCCAGCACTGCAGCAGTTAACTTCCCTGTGCTGGCCCGGCCGTGTCACTGCTAGGAGACACGGCCCTGTGCGTGGCCGTTTCTCCTAGCTGTGACGTCACGCAGTGCGCACCCGGCCTGCAGTGCTGCACCGGAAAAGAGCTGGAGCCGAGTCGGGGGATGGTGAGTGTGTGTGTGTATGTATATGTATGTATGTGTGTGTGTGTGCAGGCAGATGTCATTGTGTGATGTCTGTTTATATGTATTTTTATGTTTCAAATGTGTTTATGCGTGTATGTATATGTCTGTATATGTTTGTGTGTGCGTGACTGCGTGCGGCCTCCTGCTGAGTATAGATGGCGCCGTGCGGCCTCCTGCTGTCTCTGGGGGGGCGCCGTGCGGCCTCCCGCTGTGTATATATGGCGCTGTGCGGCCTCCTGCTGTCTCTGGGGGGGGCGCCGTGCGGCCTCCCGCTGTGTATAGATGGCGCCGTGCGGCCTACTGCTGTCTCTTGGGGGGGGGTGCCGTGTAGCCTCCCGCTGTGTATATATGGCGCCGTGCAGCCTCCCGCTGTGTATAGATTGCGCCGTGCGGCCTCCCGCTGTGTATAGATGGCATTGTGCGGCCCCCTGTGTATAGATGGCATCGTGCGGCCTTCCGCTGTTTATAGGTGGCGCCGTGGGGCCTCCCGCTGTGTATAGGTGGCGCCGTGCGGCCTCCCGCTGTGTATAGGTGGCGCCGCCCGCTGTGCATAGGTGACGCCGTGCGGCCTCCCGCTGTGTATAGGTGGCGCCTCCCGCTGTGTATAGGTGGCGCCGTGCGGCCTCCCGCTGTGTATAGGTGGCGCCGTGCTGCCTCCCGCTGTGTATAGGTGGCGCCGTGCGGCCTCCCGCTGTGTATAGGTGGCGCCGTGCGGCCTCCCGCTGTGTATAGGTGGCGCCGTGCGGCCTCCCGCTGTGTATAGGTGACGCCGTGCGGCCTCCTGCTGAGTATAGATGGCGCCGTGCGGCCTCCTGCTGTCTTTGGGGTCGGGTGCACCGTGCGGCCTCCTGCTGAGTATAGATGGCGCCGTGCGGCCTCCTGCTCTCTCTGGGGGGGGCGCTGTGGGCCTCCCGCTGTGTATAGGTGGCGCCGTGTGGCCTCCCGCTGTGTATAGATGGCGCCGTGCGGCCTCCCGCTGTGTATAGGTGGCGCCGTGCGGCCTCCCGCTGTGTATAGGTGGCGCCGTGCGGCCTCCCGCTGTGTATAGGTGACGCCGTGCGGCCTCCTGCTGAGTATAGATGGCGCCGTGCGGCCTCCTGCTGTCTTTGGGGTCGGGTGCACCGTGCGGCCTCCTGCTGAGTATAGATGGCGCCGTGCGGCCTCCTGCTGTCTCTGTGAGGTGGGCGCTGTGCGGCCTCCCGCTGTTTATAGATTGCGCCGTGCGGCCTCCTGCTCTCTCTGGGGGGGGCGCTGTGGGCCTCCCGCTGTGTATAGGTGGCGCCGTGTGGCCTCCCGCTGTGTATAGATGGCGCCGTGCGGCCTCCCGCTGTGTATAGATGGCTACGTGCGGCCTCCCGCTGTGTATAGATGGCTACGTGCGGCCTCCCGCTGTGTATAGATGGCTACGTGCGGCCTCTCGCTGTGTATAGATGGCTTAGTGCGGCCTCCCGCTGTGTATAGATGGCTACGTGCGGCCTCCCGCTGTGTATAGATGGCTACGTGCGGCCTCCCGCTGTGTATAGATGGCTACGTGCGGCCTCCTGCTGTGTATAGATGGCTACGTGCGGCCTCCAGCTGTGTATAGATGGTTACGTGTGCTCAATATTGAGTCATACAATTAATGTAAGGCTATGTGCCCACGATGCAGAAATGCTCCGGATTTTTTTTGAGCGTTTCCGCATCTCCCTGGCAGAAAAAACGCATGTGGATTGTACATGCGGATTGTACATGCTTTTTTCCTGCCTGGGACTTGCTGATGTGAAGCGTTCTTCACTTGCATTTCCGCATGCGGGTTGACAAGCGCTTTCCAAGCGATTTTAGCATCACTTGGAAAGTGCTTGACAACTTGGTCACACTATATAAATACATGCAACCGGCATGGATTTATATAGTGTGACCATAAAAGAATGGTAAAAAATAAATATATAATTACCCTTTTCAGACCATCGCGAGCTGCTGGCAAGCCAGGACGCATCGGATAAAGACACCGGGGGCCATCAGAAGGTAAGTATAATATTTATTTTTTATTTTATTCTTTTTTTACAGGTTCTATGGTACCCGGGTCCGGAGGACAGTCTCCTCTTCTCCAAACCCAGGTACCATCCGCACATTGAAGCGCATGGATTCTGCATGTACAGATGCAGTGATGCGGATTCCATGTGTTCTAATGCAAGTCAATGGCGGCGAAAGCGCCGTGCTTCCGCAAAATAATTGGTAGTGCAGCGGATTTTTCCGCAATGATAATTCGCAGCGGAAATTTACACAGCATGTGCACAGCACATGCGGATTATCATTGGGGAACATGGCCGACCTTCTATCAAGCGTTTTTAAGCGTTTCTGCAGCGGAATTGCCACCGCGGAAATGCTTAAAAAACGCATAGTGGGCACACAGCCTAAAAAAAATTATTATAATTAATATTGTGTTCTCCCCGCCTCAGTCCTCACAGCACAACGCTGAACACGAGGTCCTCATCACCAGTCCTCCTGTCCCGGCACAATGTGCGCACTGCTGCAGCTGCAGGTGGAATAGTGTCCACTGGACTGAGAAGGCCCCGCCCCTTCCGGTGACGTCATGATTCCATGAAATCACTCCTCCCCCTCAAGAAATCAACTCCAATCTAGACGCTCCCCTGTTGCTGAGGCGTGGTGACGCTGTAGCTGGGTGATTGCAGTCAGAGTAGTGGTGTTTGGCGTCTGTACTACAGGTAAGAAGATGGGAATGTGCCAAGGTGATTACTACATTCAGGACAATAAGTAGCTAGCTGTAGGTGTGCAGAATCCCACTCCCAATATTGTCAGGGTCTCGCACCCCCTCGTGTCGTGGGCTGTCAGGCTCCCGCACCCCCTCGTGTCGTGGGCTGTCAGGCTCCCGCACCCCCTCGTGTCGTGGGCTGTCAGGCTCCCCACCCCCTCGTGTTGTGGGCTGCCAGGCTCCCGCACCCCCTCGTGTCGTGGGCTGCCAGGCTCCCGCACCCCCTCGTGTCGTGGGCTGCCAGGCTCCCGCACCCCCTCGTGTCGTGGGCTGCCAGGCTCCTGCACCCCCTCGTGTCGTGGGCTGTCAGGCTCCCGCACCCCCTCGTGTCGTGGGCTGTCAGGCTCCTGCACCCCCTCGTGTCGTGGGCTGTCAGGCTCCCGCACCCCCTCGTGTCGTGGGCTGTCAGGCTCCCGCACCCCCTCGTGTCGTGGGCTGTCAGGCTCCCACACCCCCTCGTGTCGTGGGCTGTCGGGGCTCCCGCACCCCCTCGTGTCATGGGCTGCCAGGCTCCCGCACCCCCTCGTGTCGTGGGCTGTCAGGCTCCCGCACCCCCTCGTGTCGTGGGCTGCCAGGCTCCCGCACCCCCTCGTGTCGTGGGCTGCCAGGCTCCCGCACCCCTTCGTGTCGTGGGCTGCCAGGCTCCCGCACCCCTTCGCGTCGAGGGCTGTCAGGCTCCCGCCCCCCGTCGTGTCATGGGCTATCAGGCTCCCGCACCCCCTCGTGTCGTGGGCTGTCAGGCTCCCGCACCCCCTCGTGTCGTGGGCTGTCAGGCTCCCGCACCCCATCTTGTCGTGGGCTGCCAGGCTCCCGCACCCCATCTTGTCGTGGGCTGCCAGGCTCCCGCACCCCCTCTTGTCGTGGGCTGTCAGGCTCCCGCACCCCCTCATGTCGTCGGCTGTCAGGCTCCCGCACTCTCCCCTTGTCGTCTGTGGAGAAGATTAATACATATTTTCATTTTTCAGGTTTTCTCTTATAAAACAAGATCTCTGAGCTTCTGTCTTTGACCGAAAAAATGGCCTCTGACAAGTCGCTGCTGTCTGCAGAAATGAACGCAAACATGGAGGAAGCGCTGTATGAACAGATGCTGATGAAGGTACGAAGATGAATTGGAGAGGCCAGCAATCACCGGGTGAATGTCTCCTCCGTCAGCCGCCGGGGGCGCGGCAGTCTCCAACATTTACCTAATGTGTATTGTTGGCTTTAGACCCCTCACAGTTGTACTATTTTGGTGCAGGAAAAATCAGTTTGCAGAACCATCCTGTTCATGTTACTCACTGATTCTCACTTGTTGCCTCATTTCAGGCCAAACAGGAGATGGAGAGCAGAATACCGAACTTACCAGAAAGCAGAGAGATCAGACCCCAGCCGGGTGAGATGGGCGTCCTCTGATTATTATCCAGATTACTTTGTGCATATTATGTGACAGATACCACAGTGGGGCAGTGGGGTCTTATTGACTGCAACGGTCACATGATGCAACCAACGTGGGGGGTCACATAATTTCTTATGCAGTTGATTACATGTAAATGCTGCTTGGCTTTTGCCGATTTTATTGTGTTTTTGTTCACTTTTTGTTTTTATTTCTGTGTTAGGTTTCTGCATTAAAACTCGCACATCCAAAAATACCAAAATCTTTATTAACATCTGCAAGTCGAACCAGATCCCAGCGGCCCCGGACCCGACGGAGCAGGAGTTAGTCAGCATCCTGGAATCTGATGATCCCTCCGGCTATCGAGTCCCCATGAGCCTTGGAGAGCCCCACGTTGAAGTTGATAATAGTACGTTTTTTTTTAATACAGCGCTTCTCTTTTTAAAGGGATAGTCCAGAGATATCCTTAAAGGGGTTAAAATAGCAAGTATTACAACTTACTAATCCTCAATGGTCAAAGGTGCCATCTCCACAGGTTCTGGTAGGTCCACTTCCAGTCTGCGGAATAAAGTTTGACATCTTGTTGTTGACTTTTGAACTTTTTTGGTTTAGATTTGGGACTTAGAGGGATTGTCCACTACTTGGATTCCCCTTTAAGAACTTATACCACTTATTCATAGCAGCCCTACTAAGGTCAATGGATTGAGTCGGCACCGCAAAGTATCTAAGTCCTGGTGCACTTTGTCCTACAGGTAGAGGCGGCTGCTCGGCGTACGACATAGTGATTAATGGCACCTTCTTTGAGAAAATTACGGTAACTGCAATTGCTTATTCCGACATACGAGCTGTCTGCTCTCCTTTGTGTCAGCTCCTTACTTTGTATTTTTTTTATTAGAATAATGAGCTTTTCAGGGAATTTTTTATCACCGTGGCCATGGAGGGACTAGAGAACAAGTACGAAATGGAGCTGTCAAGAGGTAACGACCGCATCACTGATCTTTTCCTTGATTTTTCCATCGACCACACAAGGACTTGTTCTTTTGTGGAGCAAGTTTACCATATAATATATTGAACATTTTTATGTACCAACCTGTTGTATGGCACCGTATCAAATGCCTTTGAAAAGTCCAGATAGATAACATCCACTAAGTTTCCCTGGTCCAACCTGAACTTACCTCCCCATAGAATCTTTTCAGATTAGTTTGCAGGACAGATCCCTCATAATCATATGTTTAGGTTATTCTTATTGAGGTGCTCCAGGTTAGTATCTCTTAGAAAACCCTCAAAGTTGTTGCCCACAGTACAAGTTAAACTTAACGACCTATAAATTCCAGGCTCAGATGTTATCCCCTTCTTGAATATTGGTACCACATTTGCTATGTGGGTGTAACCCTGGTGGATATGGACCCACTGCCCCACGGGAGGGTTGTGACTAGGTGTCTACTGGGTCTCCACTAGAACCTCTGGTGGTGAGGATAGACTGGGCCTCCGGTAGACACCAGGTACCACTTCAGTGCAGTTCCCGGGACGCCACTTTCCCGTTGGCTTGCCACCGGAGCACGCCACTTTCCCGTTGGCTTGCCACCGGAGCACGCCACTTTCCCGTTGGCTTGCCACCGGACCACGCCACTTTCCCGTTGGCTTGCCACCGGAGCACGCCACTTTCCCGTTGGCTTGCCACCGGAGCACGCCACTTTCCCGTTGGCTTGCCACCGGAGCACGCCACTTTCCCGTTGGCTTGCCACCGGAGCACGCCACTTCCCCGTTGGCTTGCCACCGGAGCACGCCACTTCCCCGTTGGCTTGCCACCGGAGCACGCCACTTCCCCGTTGGCTTGCCACCGGAGCACGCCACTTGCCCGTTGGCTTGCCACCGGAGCACGCCACTCTCCCATTGGCTTGCCACCGGAGCACGCCACTCTCCCGTTGGCTTGCCACCGGAGCACGCCACTTTCCCGTTGGCTTGCCACCGGAGCACGCCACAGTCCCGTTGGCTTGCCACCGGAGCACGCCACAGTCCCGTTGGCTTGCCACCGGAGCACGCCACAGTCCCGTTGGCTTGCCACCGGAGCACGCCACTTTCCCGTTGGCTTGCCACCGCAGCACGCCACTTTCCCGTTGGCTTGCCACCGCAGCACGCCACTTTCCCGTTGGCTTGCCACCGGAGCACGCCACTTTCCCGTTGGCTGGCCACCGGAGCACGCCACTTTCCCGTTGGCTGGCCACCGGAGCACGCCACTTTCCCGTTGGCTTGCCACCGGAGCACGCCACTTTCCCGTTGGCTTGCCACCGGAGCACGCCACTTTCCCGTTGGCTTGCCACCGGAGCACGCCACAGTCCCGTTGGCTTGCCACCGGAGCACGCCACTTTCCCGTTGGCTTGCCACCGGAGCACGCCACTTTCCCGTTGGCTTGCCACCGGAGCACGCCACTTTCCCGTTGGCTTGCCACCGGAGCACGCCACTTTCCCGTTGGCTTGCCACCGCAGCACGCCACTTTCCCGTTGGCTTGCCACCGCAGCACGCCACTTTCCCGTTGGCTTGCCACCGGAGCACGCCACTTTCCCGTTGGCTTGCCACCAGAGCACGCCACTTTCCCGTTGGCTTGCCACCGGAGCACGCCACTTTCCCGTTGGCTTGCCACCGGAGCACGCCACTTTCCCGTTGGCTTGCCACCGGAGCACGCCACTCTCCCGTTGGCTTGCCACCGGAGCACACCACTCTCCCGTTGGCTTGCCACCGGAGCAAGCCACTTTACCGTTGGCTTGCCACCGGAGCACACCACTTTCCCGTTGGCTTGTCACCGGAGCACGCCACAGTCCCATTGGCTTGCCACCGGAGCACGCCACAGTCCCGTTGGCTTGCCACCGGAGCACGCCACAGTCCCGTTGGCTTGCCACCGGAGCACGCCACTTTCCCGTTGGCTTGCCACCAGAGCACGCCACTTTCCCGTTGGCTTGCCACCGGAGCACGCCACTTTCCCGTTGGCTTGCCATCGGAGCACGCCACTTTCCCGTTAGCTTGCCACCGGAGCACGCCACTTTCCCGTTGGCTTGCCACCGGAGCACGCCACTTCCCCGTTGGCTTGCCACCGGAGCACGCCACTTCCCCGTTGGCTTGCCACCGGAGCACGCCACTTCCACGTTGGCTTGCCACCGGAGCACGCCACTTCCCCGTTGGCTTGCCACCGGAGCACGCCACTTTCCCGTTGGCTTGCCACCGGAGCACGCCACTTTCCCGTTGGCTTGCCACCGGAGCACGCCACAGTCCCGTTGGCTTGCCACCGGAGCACGCCACTTTCCCGTTGGCTTGCCACCGGAGCACGCCACTTTCCCGTTGGCTTGCCACCGGAGCACGCCACTTTCCCGTTGGCTTGCCACCGGAGCACGCCACTTTCCCGTTGGCTTGCCACCGGAGCACGCCACTTTCCCGTTGGCTTGCCACCGGAGCACGCCACTTTCCCGTTGGCTTGCCACCGGAGCACGCCACTCTCCCGTTGGCTTGCCACCGGAGCACGCCACTTTCCCGTTGGCTTGCCACCGGAGCACGCCACTTTCCCGTTGGCTTGCCACCGGAGCACGCCACAGTCCCGTTGGCTTGCCACCGGAGCACCCCACAGTCCCGTTGGCTTGCCACCGGAGCACGCCACTTTCCCGTTGGCTTGCCACCGGAGCACGCCACTTTCCCGTTGGCTTGCCACCGCAGCACGCCACTTTCCCGTTGGCTTGCCACCGCAGCACGCCACTTTCCCGTTGGCTTGCCACCGCAGCACGCCACTTTCCAGTTGGCTTGCCACCGGAGCACGCCACTTTCCCGTTGGCTTGCCACCGGAGCACGCCACTTTCCCGTTGGCTTGCCACCGGAGCACGCCACTTTCCCGTTGGCTTGCCACCGGAGCACGCCACTTTCCCGTTGGCTTGCCACCGGAGCACGCCACTTCCCCGTTGGCTTGCCACCGGAGCACGCCACTTCCCCGTTGGCTTGCCACCGGAGCACGCCACTTCCCCGTTGGCTTGCCACCGGAGCACGCCACAGTCCCGTTGGCTTGCCACCGGAGCACGCCACTTCCACGTTGGCTTGCCACCGGAGCACGCCACTTCCCCGTTGGCTTGCCACCGGAGCACGCCACTTTCCCGTTGGCTTGCCACCGGAGCACGCCACTTTCCCGTTGGCTTGCCACCGGAGCACGCCACAGTCCCGTTGGCTTGCCACCGGAGCACGCCACTTTCCCGTTGGCTTGCCACCGGAGCACGCCACTTTCCCGTTGGCTTGCCACCGGAGCACGCCACTTTCTCGTTGGCTTGCCACCGGAGCACGCCACTTTCCTGTTGGCTTGCCACCGGAGCACGCCACTTTCCCGTTGGCTTGCCACCGGAGCACGCCACTTTCCCGTTGGCTTGCCACCGGAGCACGCCACTCTCCCGTTGGCTTGCCACCGGAGCACGCCACTTTCCCGTTGGCTTGCCACCGGAGCACGCCACTTTCCCGTTGGCTTGCCACCGGAGCACGCCACAGTCCCGTTGGCTTGCCACCGGAGCACGCCACAGTCCCGTTGGCTTGCCACCAGAGCACCCCACAGTCCCGTTGGCTTGCCACCGGAGCACGCCACTTTCCCGTTGGCTTGCCACCGGAGCACGCCACTTTCCCGTTGGCTTGCCACCGCAGCACGCCACTTTCCCGTTGGCTTGCCACCGCAGCACGCCACTTTCCCGTTGGCTTGCCACCGCAGCACGCCACTTTCCCGTTGGCTTGCCACCGGAGCACGCCACTTTCCCGTTGGCTTGCCACCGGAGCACGCCACTTTCCCGTTGGCTTGCCACCGGAGCACGCCACTTTCCCGTTGGCTTGCCACCGGAGCACGCCACTTTCCCGTTGGCTTGCCACCGGAGCACGCCACTTCCCCGTTGGCTTGCCACCGGAGCATGCCACTTCCCCGTTGGCTTGCCACCGGAGCACGCCACTTCCCCGTTGGCTTGCCACCGGAGCACGCCACAGTCCCGTTGGCTTGCCACCGGAGCACGCCACAGTCCCGTTGGCTTGCCACCGGAGCACGCCACTTTCCCGTTGGCTTGCCACCGGAGCACGCCACTTTCCCGTTAGCTTGCCATCGGAGCACGCCACTTTCCCGTTGGCTTGCCACCGGAGCACGCCACTTCCCCGTTGGCTTGCCACCGGAGCACGCCACTTCCCCGTTGGCTTGCCACCGGAGCACGCCACAGTCCCGTTGGCTTGCCACCGGAGCACGCCACAGTCCCGTTGGCTTGCCACCGGAGCACGCCACTTTCCCGTTGGCTTGCCACCGGAGCACGCCACTTTCCCGTTAGCTTGCCATCGGAGCACGCCACTTTCCCGTTGGCTTGCCACCGGAGCACGCCACTTTCCCGTTGGCTTCCCACCGGAGCACGCCACTTCCCCGTTGGCTTGCCACCGGAGCACGCCACTTCAACGTTGGCTTGCCACCGGAGCACGCCACTTCCCCGTTGGCTTGCCACCGGAGCACGCCACTTCCACGTTGGCTTGCCACCGGAGCACGCCACTTCCCCGTTGGCTTGCCACCGGAGCACGCCACTTTCCCGTTGGCTTGCCACCGGAGCACGCCACTTCCCCGTTGGCTTGCCACCGGAGCACGCCACTTCCACGTTGGCTTGCCACCGGAGCATGCCACTTCCCCTTTGGCTTGCCACCGGAGCACGCCACTTCCACGTTGGCTTGCCACCGGAGCACGCCACTTCCCCGTTGGCTTGCCACCGGAGCACGCCACTTTCCCGTTGGCTTGCCACCGGAGCACGCCACTTTCCCGTTGGCTTGCCACCGGAGCACGCCACAGTCCCGTTGGCTTGCCACCGGAGCACGCCACAGTCCCGTTGGCTTGCCACCGGAGCACCCAACAGTCCCGTTGGCTTGCCACCGGAGCACGCCACTTTCCCGTTGGCTTGCCACCGGAGCACGCCACTTTCCCGTTGGCTTGCCACCGCAGCACGCCACTTTCCCGTTGGCTTGCCACCGCAGCACGCCACTTTCCCGTTGGCTTGCCACCGGAGCACGCCACTTTCCCGTTGGCTTGCCACCGGAGCACGCCACTTTCCCGTTGGCTTGCCACCGGAGCACGCCACTTTCCCGTTGGCTTGCCACCGGAGCACGCCACTTTCCCGTTGGCTTGCCACCGGAGCACGCCACTTTCCCGTTGGCTTGCCACCGCAGCACGCCACTTTCCCGTTGGCTTGACACCGCAGCACGCCACTTTCCCGTTGGCTTGCCACCGGAGCACGCCACTTTCCCGTTGGCTTGCCACCGGAGCACGCCACTTTCCCGTTGGCTTGCCACCAGAGCACGCCACTTTCCCGTTGGCTTGCCACCGGAGCACGCCACTTTCCCGTTGGCTTGCCACCGGAGCACGCCACTTCCCCGTTGGCTTGCCACCGGAGCATGCCACTTCCCCGTTGGCTTGCCACCGGAGCACGCCACTTCCCCGTTGGCTTGCCACCGGAGCACGCCACAGTCCCGTTGGCTTGCCACCGGAGCACGCCACAGTCCCGTTGGCTTGCCACCGGAGCACGCCACTTTCCCGTTGGCTTGCCACCGGAGCACGCCACTTTCCCGTTAGCTTGCCATCGGAGCACGCCACTTTCCCGTTGGCTTGCCACCGGAGCACGCCACTTCCCCGTTGGCTTGCCACCGGAGCACGCCACTTCCCCGTTGGCTTGCCACCGGAGCACGCCACAGTCCCGTTGGCTTGCCACCGGAGCACGCCACAGTCCCGTTGGCTTGCCACCGGAGCACGCCACTTTCCCGTTGGCTTGCCACCGGAGCACGCCACTTTCCCGTTAGCTTGCCATCGGAGCACGCCACTTTCCCGTTGGCTTGCCACCGGAGCACGCCACTTTCCCGTTGGCTTCCCACCGGAGCACGCCACTTCCCCGTTGGCTTGCCACCGGAGCACGCCACTTCCACGTTGGCTTGCCACCGGAGCACGCCACTTCCCCGTTGGCTTGCCACCGGAGCACGCCACTTTCCCGTTGGCTTGCCACCGGAGCACGCCACTTTCCCGTTGGCTTGCCACCGGAGCACGACACAGTCCCGTTGGCTTGCCACCGGAGCACGCCACAGTCCCGTTGGCTTGCCACCGGAGCACCCCACAGTCCCGTTGGCTTGCCACCGGAGCACGCCACTTTCCCGTTGGCTTGCCACCGGAGCACGCCACTTTCCCGTTGGCTTGCCACCGCAGCACGCCACTTTCCCGTTGGCTTGCCACCGCAGCACGCCACTTTCCCGTTGGCTTGCCACCGGAGCACGCCACTTTCCCGTTGGCTTGCCACCGGAGCACGCCACTTTCCCGTTGGCTTGCCACCGGAGCACGCCACTTTCCCGTTGGCTTGCCACCGAAGCACGCCACTTTCCCGTTGGCTTGCCACCGGAGCACGCCACTTTCCCGTTGGCTTGCCACCGCAGCACGCCACTTTCCCGTTGGCTTGCCACCGCAGCACGCCACTTTCCCGTTGGCTTGCCACCGGAGCACGCCACTTTCCCGTTGGCTGGCCACCGGAGCACGCCACTTTCCCGTTGGCTTGCCACCGGAGCACGCCACTTTCCCATTGGCTTGCCACCGGAGCACGCCACAGTCCCGTTGGCTTGCCACCGGAGCACGCCACTTTCCCGTTGGCTTGCCACCGGAGCACGCCACTTTCCCGTTGGCTTGCCACCGGAGCACGCCACTTTCCCGTTGGCTTGCCACCGCAGCACGCCACTTTCCCGTTGGCTTGCCACCGCAGCACGCCACTTTCCCGTTGGCTTGCCACCGCAGCACGCCACTTTCCCGTTGGCTTGCCACCGCAGCACGCCACTTTCCCGTTGGCTTGCCACCGGAGCACGCCACTTTCCCGTTGGCTTGCCACCGGAGCACGCCACTTTCCCGTTGGCTTGCCACCGGAGCACGCCACTCTCCCGTTGGCTTGCCACCGGAGCACGCCACTCTCCCGTTGGCTTGCCACCGGAGCACGCCACTCTCCCGTTGGCTTGCCACCGGAGCACGCCACTTTCCCGTTGGCTTGCCACCGGAGCACGCCACTTCCCCGTTGGCTTGCCACCGGAGCACGCCACTTCCCCGTTGGCTTGCCACCGGAGCACGCCACTTCCCCGTTGGCTTGCCACCGGAGCACGCCACTTCCCCGTTGGCTTGCCACCGGAGCACGCCACTTCCCCGTTGGCTTGCCAACGGAGCACGCCACTTTCCCGTTGGCTTGCCACCGGAGCACGCCACTTTCCCGTTGGTTGCCACCGGAGCACGCCACTTTCCCGTTGGCTTGCCACCGGACCACGCCACTTTCCCGTTGGCTTGCCACCGGAGCACGCCACTTTCCCGTTGGCTTGCCACCGGAGCACGCCACTTTCCCGTTGGCTTGCCACCGGAGCACGCCACTTTCCCGTTGGCTTGCCACCGGAGCACGCCACTCTCCCGTTGGCTTGCCACCGGAGCACGCCACTCTCCCGTTGGCTTGCCACCGGAGCACGCCACTTTCCCGTTGGCTTGCCACCGGAGCACGCCACTTTCCCGTTGGCTTGCCACCGGAGCACGTCACAGTCCCGTTGGCTTGCCACCGGAGCACGCCACAGTCCCGTTGGCTTGCCACCGGAGCACTCCACAGTCCCGTTGGCTTGCCACCGGAGCACGCCACTTTCCCGTTGGCTTGCCACCGGAGCACGCCACTTTCCCGTTGGCTTGCCACCGCAGCACGCCACTTTCCCGTTGGCTTGCCACCGCAGCACGCCACTTTCCCGTTGGCTTGCCACCGGAGCACGCCACTTTCCCGTTGGCTTGCCACCGGAGCACGCCACTCTCCCGTTGGCTTGCCACCGGAGCACGCCACTCTCCCGTTGGCTTGCCACCGGAGCACGCCACTTTACCGTTGGCTTGCCACCGGAGCACGCCACTTTCCCGTTGGCTTGCCACCGGAGCACGCCACAGTCCCGTTGGCTTGCCACCGGAGCACGCTACAGTCCCGTTGGCTTGCCACCGGAGCACGCCACAGTCCCGTTGGCTTGCCACCGGAGCACGCCACTTTCCCGTTGGCTTGCCACCGGAGCACGCCACTTTCCCGTTGGCTTGCCACCGGAGCACGCCACTTTCCCGTTGGCTTGCCACCGCAGCACGCCACTTTCCCGTTGGCTTGCCACCGCAGCACGCCACTTTCCCGTTGGCTTGCCACCGGAGCACGCCACTTTCCCGTTGGCTTGCCACCGGAGCACGCCACTTTCCCGTTGGCTTGCCACCGGATCACGCCACTTTCCCGTTGGCTTGCCACCGGAGCACGCCACTTTCCCGTTGGCTTGCCACCGGAGCACGCCACTCTCTCGTTGGCTTGCCACCGGAGCACGCCACTCTCCCGTTGGCTTGCCACCGGAGCACGCCACTTTACCGTTGGCTTGCCACCGGAGCACGCCACTTTCCCGTTGGCTTGCCACCGGAGCACGCCACAGTCCCGTTGGCTTGCCACCGGAGCACGCCACAGTCCCGTTGGCTTGCCACCGGAGCACGCCACAGTCCCGTTGGCTTGCCACCGGAGCACGCCACAGTCCCGTTGGCTTGCCACCGGAGCACGCCACAGTCCCGTTGGCTTGCCACCGGAGCACGCCACTTTCCCGTTGGCTTGCCACCGGAGCACGCCACTTTCCCGTTGGCTTGCCACCGGAGCACGCCACTTTCCCGTTGGCTTGCCACCGGAGCACGCCACTTTCCCGTTGGCTTGCCACCGGAGCACGCCACTTCCCCGTGGGCTTGCCACCGAAGCACGCCACTTCCCCGTAGGCTTGCCACCGGAGCACGCCACTTCCCCGTTGGCTTGCCACCGGAGCACGCCACTTCCCCGTTGGCTTGCCACCGGAGCACGCCACTCTCCCATTGGCTTGCCACCGGAGCACGCCACTCTCCCGTTGGCTTGCCACCGGAGCACGCCACTTTCCCGTTGGCTTGCCACCGGAGCACGCCACAGTCCCGTTGGCTTGCCACCGGAGCACGCCACAGTCCCGTTGGCTTGCCACCGGAGCACGCCACTTTCCCGTTGGCTTGCCACCGGAGCACGCCACTTTCCCGTTGGCTTGCCACCGCAGCACGCCACTTTCCCGTTGGCTTGCCACCGCAGCACGCCACTTTCCCGTTGGCTTGCCACCGCAGCACGCCACTTTCCCGTTGGCTTGCCACCGGAGCACGCCACTTTCCCGTTGGCTGGCCACCGGAGCACGCCACTTTCCCGTTGGCTTGCCACCGGAGCACGCCACTTTCCCGTTGGCTTGCCACCGGAGCACGCCACTTCCCCGTTGGCTTGCCAACGGAGCACGCCACTTTCCCGTTGGCTTGCCACCGGAGCACGCCACTTTCCCGTTGGCTTGCCACCGGAGCACGCCACAGTCCCGTTGGCTTGCCACCGGAGCACGCCACTTTCCCGTTGGCTTGCCACCGGAGCACGCCACTTTCCCGTTGGCTTGCCACCGGAGCACGCCACTTTCCCGTTGGCTTGCCACCGGAGCACGCCACTTTCCCGTTGGCTTGCCACCGGAGCACACCACTTTCCCGTTGGCTTGCCACCGGAGCACGCCACTCTCCCATTGGCTTGCCACCGGAGCACGCCACTTTCCCGTTGGCTTGCCACCGGAGCACGCCACTTTCCCGTTGGCTTGCCACCGGAGCACGCCACAGTCCCGTTGGCTTGCCACCGGAGCACGCCACAGTCCCGTTGGCTTGCCACCGGAGCACTCCACAGTCCCGTTGGCTTGCCACCGGAGCACACCACTTTCCCGTTGGCTTGCCACCGCAGCACGCCACTTTCCCGTTGGCTTGCCACCGCAGCACGCCACTTTCCCGTTGGCTTGCCACCGCAGCACGCCACTTTCCCGTTGGCTTGCCACCGGAGCACGCCACTTTCCCGTTGGCTTGCCACCGGAGCACGCCACTTTCCCGTTGGCTTGCCACCGGAGCACGCCACTTTCCCGTTGGCTTGCCACCGGAGCACGCCACTTTCCCGTTGGCTTGCCACCGGAGCACGCCACTCTCCCGTTGGCTTGCCACCGGAGCACGCCACTCTCCCGTTGGCTTGCCACCGGAGCACGCCACTCTCCCGTTGGCTTGCCACCGGAGCACGCCACTTTCCCGTTGGCTTGCCACCGGAGCACGCCACAGTCCCGTTGGCTTGCCACCGGAGCACGCCACAATCCCGTTGGCTTGCCACCGGAGCACGCCACAGTCCCGTTGGCTTGCCACCGGAGCACGCCACAGTCCCGTTGGCTTGCCACCGGAGCACGCCACTTTCCCGTTGGCTTGCCACCGGAGCACGCCACTTTCCCGTTGGCTTGCCACCGGAGCACGCCACTTTCCCGTTGGCTTTCCACCGGAGCACGCCACTTTCCCGTTGGCTTGCCACCGGAGCACGCCACTTTCCCGTTGGCTTGCCACCGGAGCACGCCACTTTCCCGTTGGCTTGCCACCGGAGCACGCCACTTTCCCGTTGGCTTGCCACCGGAGCACGCCACTTTCCCGTTGGCTTGCCACCGGAGCACGCCACTCTCCCGTTGGCTTGCCACCGGAGCACGTCACTCTCCCGTTGGCTTGCCACCGGAGCACGCCACTTTACCGTTGGCTTGCCACCGGAGCACGCCACTTTCCCGTTGGCTTGCCACCGGAGCACGCCACAGTCCCGTTGGCTTGCCACCGGAGCACGCCACAGTCCCGTTGGCTTGCCACCGGAGCACGCCACAGTCCCGTTGGCTTGCCACCGGAGCACGCCACTTTCCCGTTGGCTTGCCACCGGAGCACGCCACTTTCCCGTTGGCTTGCCACCGGAGCACGCCACTTTCCCGTTGGCTTGCCACCGGAGCACGCCACTTTCCCGTTGGCTTGCCACCGGAGCACGTCACTTTCCCGTTGGCTTGCCACCGGAGCACGCCACTTCCCCGTTGGCTTGCCACCGGAGCACGCCACTTCCCCGTTGGCTTGCCACCGGAGCACGCCACTTCCCCGTTGGCTTGCCACCGGAGCACGCCACTTCCCCGTTGGCTTGCCACCGGAGCACGCCACTTTCCCGTTGGCTTGCCACCGGAGCACGCCACTTTCCCGTTGGCTTGCCACCGGAGCACGCCACAGTCCCGTTGGCTTGCCACCGGAGCACGCCACTTTCCCGTTGGCTTGCCACCGGAGCACGCCACTTTCCCGTTGGCTTGCCACCGGAGCACGCCACTTTCCCGTTGGCTTGCCACCGGAGCACGCCACTCTCCCGTTGGCTTGCCACCGGAGCACGCCACTTTCCCGTTGGCTTGCCACCGGAGCACGCCACTTTCCCGTTGGCTTGCCACCGGAGCACGCCACAGTCCCGTTGGCTTGCCACCGGAGCACGCCACAGTCCCGTTGGCTTGCCACCGGAGCACTCCACAGTCCCGTTGGCTTGCCACCGGAGCACGCCACAGTCCCGTTGGCTTGCCACCGGAGCACGCCACAGTCCCGTTGGCTTGCCACCGGAGCACGCCACTTTCCCGTTGGCTTACCACCGGAGCACGCCACTCTCCCGTTGGCTTGCCACCGGAGCACGCCACTCTCCCGTTGGCTTGCCACCGGAGCACGCCACTCTCCCGTTGGCTTGCCACCGGAGCATGCCACTTTCCCGTTGGCTTGCCACCGGAGCACGCCACAGTCCCGTTGGCTTGCCACCGGAGCACGCCACAGTCCCGTTGGCTTGCCACCGGAGCACGCCACAGTCCCGTTGGCTTGCCACCGGAGCACGCCACTTTCCCGTTGGCTTGCCACCGGAGCACGCCACTTTCCCGTTGGCTTGCCACCGGAGCACGCCACTTTCCCGTTGGCTTGCCACCGGAGCACGCCACTTTCCCGTTGGCTTGCCACCGGAGCACGCCACTTTCCCGTTGGCTTGCCACCGGAGCACGCCACTTCCCCGTTGGCTTGCCACCGGAGCACGCCACTTCCCCGTTGGCTTGCCACCGGAGCACGCCACTTCCCCGTTGGCTTGACACCGGAGCACGCCACTTTCCCGTTGGCTTGCCACCGGAGCACGCCACAGTCCCGTTGGCTTGCCACCGGAGCACGCCACAGTCCCGTTGGCTTGCCACCGGAGCACTCCACAGTCCCGTTGGCTTGCCACCGGAGCACGCCACTTTCCCGTTGGCTTGCCACCGGAGCACGCCACTTTCCCGTTGGCTTGCCACCGGAGCACGCCACTTTCCCGTTGGCTTGCCACCGGAGCACGCCACAGTCGCGTTGGCTTGCCACCGGAGCACGCCACTTTCCCGTTGGCTTGCCACCGGAGCACGCCACTTTCCCGTTGGCTTGCCACCGGAGCACGCCACTTTCCCTTTGGCTTGCCACCACAGCACGCCACTTTCCCGTTGGCTTGCCACCGCAGCACGCCACTTTCCCGTTGGCTTGCCACCGCAGCACGCCACTTTCCCGTTGGCTTGCCACCGCAGCACGCCACTTTCCCGTTGGCTTGCCACCGGAGCACGCCACTTTCCCGTTGGCTTGCCACCGGAGCACGCCACTTTCCCGTTGGCTTGCCATCGGAGCACGCCACTTTCCCGTTGGCTTGCCACCGGAGCACGCCACTCTCCCGTTGGCTTGCCACCGTAGCACGCCACTCTCCCGTTGGCTTGCCACCGGAGCACGCCACTCTCCCGTTGGCTTGCCACCGGAGCACGCCACTTTCCCGTTGGCTTGCCACCGGAGCACGCCACTTTCCCGTTGGCTTGCCACCGGAGCACGCCACTCTCCCGTTGGCTTGCCACCGGAGCACGCCACTTTCCCGTTGGCTTGCCACCGGAGCACGCCACTTTCCCGTTGGCTTGCCACCGGAGCACGCCACAGTCCCGTTGGCTTGCCACCGGAGCACGCCACAGTCCCGTTGGCTTGCCACCGGAGCACTCCACAGTCCCGTTGGCTTGCCACCGGAGCACGCCACTTTCCCGTTGGCTTGCCACCGGAGCACGCCACTTTCCCATTGGCTTGCCACCGGAGCACGCCACTTTCCCGTTGGCTTGCCACCGGAGCACGCCACAGTCCCGTTGGCTTGCCACCGGAGCACGCCACTTTCCCGTTGGCTTGCCACCGGAGCACGCCACTTTCCCGTTGGCTTGCCACCGGAGCACGCCACTTTCCCGTTGGCTTGCCACCGCAGCACGCCACTTTCCCGTTGGCTTGCCACCGCAGCACGCCACTTTTCCGTTGGCTTGCCACCGCAGCACGCCACTTTCCCGTTGGCTTGCCACCGCAGCACGCCACTTTCCCGTTGGCTTGCCACCGGAGCACGCCAC